>NW_008613985.1:0-1373 GCF_000691845.1 Merops nubicus | reverse complement strand
TGGTTGAAAAGTTAGGTTTATTGGTAGGTTTTATATGACCCATTGGGTTATGGTATGGAAAATGCAACAGCTGGTTGAAAAGTTAGGTTTATTGGTAGATTTTATCAAACCCACTGGATTAGGGTATGGCAAATACAACAAACTAAGCTTCATAGTCATCTCCAGGAGAGAATCTCCACCCTATTGTGAAAGCCATGGTTGCATTGGTAGGGGAAGTCAGTCTACGAGGTGCCAAATTGCATCTGTACTACTGTAAACTGAATGTCCCCTTTGGCTTTAAAGTTGAGTGGCACAGGATTATCCCCATCTGTGCTCTGAGCCTCGACTGTAAGTTGGCTTCAAGAAGCTGTGCTGAGTGTCATCCTGACTCCTGAGCCACTTCTAGAAAGGGTTAGAGCAGGAGAGCTATTGCAGTGCTTCTGTAGTGTAGATGATAACATCCTAGGGAACTCAAGTGTGCCCAGCTACTGCTAAATTTGCAAATATAAACATCATCTGTGACTGAAGAACTCCAGCATAGTGGTTTTTCAGGGACACAGTAGGATCTGATGTGGGCAGAATCCAGCGTGTTGGTTTTGTTCTGGTGAAAGCAGGAGTTAGGCTGAGTTTATTGCTGCAGTTTGAGCTCAGACCAAACTGGAGAACACTTGGGTTTTTAACTGGTGGAATCTTGCAAAGGTTGAGTTCTTGGAACACCAGTGAAACCTAGTGACCTATGCATGCATGTGTAGCACACTGGACTTTGGTTCAATCAAGGATTTTGTTGGGGGTTGTTAAGGGATTAGGAAGGACTGCAGAAAGCATGGTGGGTGCTGCTGGTCTTGTTTGAGGCTGCTGCTGTTGTAGCAAGCTTGGCTTCTGTTTTGCTCTTCATTTGCAGGTAGCACAATTATGTTGGAGAGGTGGGTAGGGAAGTGGTGCTCTCCTCCTTTTGTCAGACCTTATAATTTTATAAAACAACCCTTCCCACTGCTGTAGATGTCATTAAAGCTGGGCCTTTTGAAGGTGGCATTTGGCTTAGGACTGAGTTCACAAGGATTTATGTAGTAAATAGACCTAAAGTAGTAAAGACTGAGGACCAACTAAAAGCAGTTGCATATAGAACCTGCCACTTCTCTTTGCGGTTGTGAGAGGAGAAAAAGGGCTGATTTTAGTTCATTTGATTTCTCTTTGATAATAAGTGTTATACTTGGCTGCATCAGTCATTCTTGCAGATGTGAAGAGGAGTTGCCTACTCTGCAGGCTGCAGCAGACCTCAGCAACACTGCTGTAGCTACAGGTCTAACCTATAGATCTTGGTGGGCAGTGGTGGCAAGCAAACTGTGGTGGCACTGCCAGCTGTGCAGGTTGAGCCTTCCCTAGTTCATAGAATC
>NW_008613984.1:0-5584 GCF_000691845.1 Merops nubicus | reverse complement strand
GCCGCCCCTCGCCGTGAAAACCCGGCCCACCCCCTCGGCCTCCAGGAATTAACAGCTAATTAACCAACTGACCTTGCCCCCTTCCAGCCAAGCCCCAGTGAAAGCCATTAGGGGAGGAACCACCCCCCCGAAGAGCTGCTGCGAAGGGGCAGAATGAAGCCCTGACTTGTCTGACCAACCGCGGAGAGTTTGGGGGTGCCTGGAAAAACCCCCAACTGCACGGGAGAGAGCGTTGCTGTCTGAAAAGAAAGTTAAGAAATCATTCTGCCAGCGATAAAGGAGATGTAAAAAATACATCATTTTGTCTGGACTCGTGTGCTGCGTCAGTGTTGTCTTCTGCCCATGACCTCATCATGCCACAAGAAATCTGAGGGATTGTTAATAACTTAATTGTCCTCTCCCGTTTGCAGCGTTGTGACCATGACCACTCCCAATCTGAAGGTTCTCTAGCTGGTGCTTCGAGGAGTTTCCAGTATGTTTTTAGCATTCTATCAGAACAACATGCTTCCCTTTATCAGAAGAGCAGCTCCTGGGGTTTTTTCGGTGGCTATCACTGGGAATGACCAGAGGTGGAGTCTGTTCACAGCACCACTTTTATACAGCCTACATGCATGTATAATAAAAGTAACAGATTAAAAGCAGGGATATTTGCCTGGTCTTCAGGGACCATCCCACTCTGTAGCCTGCTGAGGTGGCTTTCAATGTGTTCTGGGCTGGAAACCAAAGTTCAGTCCTCTGTAATTTGTCTGGCCTTGAGCTGAAAAATACTTCCACGCTTTTGCCTCTTCTCCCACAACGTTCCTCAGGTCTTCACCCTTCCTATCCTGGCCTTTACAAAATCAAGCTGCTTCAAAGTAGATAGCTAAATTATCTGTACTTTAAAATTAGTTTACTTTACTCTGCTACATCTCTTTCCTGCCAGCTCTCATCTCGTGTCCTTACCCTTCAATTGACCTAAGCACTACAGGCACAAAGACAATTAAAAAAAATCATTAAGGTTGCACAACGAAGGAGTCAGAAGTTATGAAATGCCAGAAGATGGGTTACATGACTTCACTTGAGTCCCCTTGCTCCTAACATTTCCTTGGCAGTCTTAAATTATGTAGTCCAGTTTCATTTTGCTCTAGCTTTGCTTTATTTTGCCTTTGTTTGGGATGCAGGATGGACTTACCCCTGGTACATGTCAGATTGTTGCAGAACAAGATGCTGGGCCTGTTCACTGCAGAGGAGCATAGGAAACCTCGAGGAAATGGATGCTGTTCCTGCCTCTGTTCCAGGCAGGATGCATGTGCTGCAGCTGCATCTTTTGTGCACGAGTTCATGGGCATGAGGTAACTCCACACTAGCTAAGCTGGGTAACAGTCTAACATGGATCTGTCAGCAGGCTGAAGAACATGAACGTGCTGCTAGCAGGACTGAGCCGCTGGCTCAGAAAGGCCAACTCAACTTATTGACACACCTCTGAAGCTACTCAGACATGCAAAGTTCCTGTGGTGATACTATGTGACGATTTAGACCTCATTTGACCTCACAGCTGGCTGTAAGTGACGTGCTTGTTGATTTTCTGGGAGACTTGCACAAGGCAACTCACTCTAGGAAGAGCTAAGCGTTCACATTTGCAGCCAAAGGTGGTCAGAGACTTGCTGTGAGCAGAGGACCTGTTGCTCACAGGGTTATTCCCTTGCTTTAAAGGCAGCATGTGTAAGAAATACAAAGGATTCTAAGATAGCTGAATGCATCTCTGTCTGAAATGAATGGCAAAATCCCAAATTCTAACTGTATCAGCCAAACAATTTAGTGATCTAATTTATAATAATGTAATTTCACTTCAGTTTCTTCTGGCAACTCTGTTCAAGACCAGCAACAGAATGAAAGCTGCTGTTTGTTGTCATCTAAATGTGTCAAACTAAATTGAAGAACTCAAATGGCAATTTGAACAATTAGTGTAGTGAAAAAAAGTTTAGTTGCTGGCTGTTTTGAAAATGATCTAACAAGCAAGAAGTTAATAACTAATCTGCAACACCAATTAATTACTTTGACAGGAATTATAAGGAACAGCTTCTCTGGAATATATTCTATTGCACACAAAGAGTATCAGCAGTGATTTTACAGCAATGAGTAGCCTTCAAAGTGCTTTGGAAAAGGATGACTAGCAGGAAGTCAAACGAATGCTCCTGCAAGCAAAAACAATGCATGTGACCAAAAAGTCAACACATTTTTTCTATTTCAGTTCAAAATCATGTCTCCTGAGACACAAACCTCTCCCCAAACCAAACACAAAAGCCACAGAAACCGTTAAATGCAAAGCAAGAACTAAAATAAATCCAAATAAAATGGAGACTGATTTAAGTTCCAGGAAGAAGCTTATTTAAGTTGCAGGAGGAGTCTTGTTTAAGTTCCACAAGAAACTATTGTAATGCCTGAGTCACTACTAAACTGAGAAAGTGTTGTAGCCAGGCTCTACCCCAGCCTGCAGAATCAGAGGAAAAAGATTAAAATTACAGGAAATGGAAGGGAAAAAAAACTGTTGAGCATGGGAAAAGCAATACTGTGGAGAATATGGAGTAAACAGCATGGAAAGCTGCAGCATCAGGAAAGTGATTTCCTCCCTGGCAATCCAATAAGCAAGATGACAGATCAGGCTCTGCATAGGCAAAGCACTGCAGTCTATCATACACCTCTGGTCCAAGAACTAAAATGCAGCAGAACTGTCCCCCCTCTGTGAATTACTTTAGGAGATGAATGTGTTCATACAAACACAGACACTCACAACGTCCCTTCTCCATTAATTTTTCCAGCTTTGCACCATCACAACAGCCCCGAGTCCCCTACATGCCCAAATCTCTGCAGCTGAGCTCCAAAACTTGTCTCAGGACAACCCTGTTTCAGAGCACTCCTCTCAGTCCCTCTCCCCAGAGGCTGGAGGACTGCTCTCCACTGCACTGACCACTCAAGCTGTGGTGAGCACTGGTCCTCACGTAGCTCGTTTAGTCACCCATTTGTGGTTCCATGGTATTTCTTCCAGAGACTCTTTGCCAGGAGACAGCTTGCTAAAGCCTGTCCCAAGAGCTTTAAAAAAAATCTGGTTAGTTGCTGTAAGACATCTCATCAGAACCCACAGCACTCAGCATGTGTTCACAGAATGCAACCCACACCTAGTTCGAGGTCACTTTTCCAAGAACCACTTCAGGCTCTGACTGCTCATGGTCCCTAGGGATGGCTTTTGCTGGGAAGTATCCAGGGCTTTCTCCTCCCCCAGACTGTGCAGTGCTCCTGTACTGCACCCCGGGAGAGAGGACACAAACAAGACACATGACAGCAAGCACCACCATGGAGGTAGCACAGGTAGGTAGAGACAGCCTCCCTGCCAGCCCATCCAGTGCAGTCTGCAGTGGTGAGCACACAAAGAAGTGCTGTTTGCCAACCAAAGTGAAGCCCTCGGGGCTTGGATCTCTACAGAAGAACAACTGCAATCCCATAAAGGAATACAAAGGCACTAAACATCCTTGTGCTTCACTAGGCATGTGCAGAGGAAGAAATAGGTCAAAGCACACTCACTTGAAGAGCACTGTGAGCAAAACGGCAGGAAGGGGAAGGGGAAAGTGTTTGCAAAGTTGTGGGAAATGTGTCCTGAGCAGCTAGTGGTTTTCACCAGGTCAAGAGCAACATTAAATCATACATTCCTCCCCTCCACTCGTTGCCTTGTTTCCATTAAACTACACTGTCATGTGGAACTCAAGATTAAGTTTCCCACTTGTCCTCCCCATCCTTCCAATGTATGCCAGCATACCCTCATAATTCCACCTCTGTGTGTCCAGGGGGACCCCAGACTGAAGCTTTACAGCACCAAAAGCAGCACTTCCCTTTGGGGAAGAGGACAAGACCTGATGCTTCCTCCCCTGGCAGGAGACAAACCTTTGAAGATGCAGTTCTCCCACCCATCTGACAGGGCCGTGGCAGTCCCCTCCCTGCAGCCTGCAGGCACACAGTGGACCACTGTTCACAGAGGACTCTGGCAGTGGCATCTGGCTTGAGGGAATACTGGGAGAAGGAGAGAGATGAGGTGGATCAGGAGGGATTAACCAGCTGGGGGGGCACAGGGAAGTGGGAGACCCTCATTTATAGTCTGCTGTTAGGTTCCAGCCCTGGTGCCAAGTGCAGACAGGCTCTGAGCTCAGAGAGAACAAGAAGTCCTTGAACCCGTGGCTCTGGGTCTCGACCCTCTTGGCCTCATGTGCTCAGGTGACTGACATAAGCTGCTTTTGGAAGATGAAATACCTGTCCTTTTGTGACAGCTCTGTCATCCCTACAGCACAATGCCAGGACTCACTGCTCCCTGTCTCCTTTCCAAGGAGAGGCCCCCGTGTGAGATGCCTTTGCCATTTTAAGCACAGCTTCCTGTCCCATTTCTTTCTCTGTGCATTTTATGAAAAAGACCTCCCTGGTTTTCCCACTGGCTCCCTGTTGCAGTGTCTGTCATGCTGGCCTCCAGACTTCTGTCCTGTGACCCCCTGGCTTTGCCTGTACAGATGAGCCACTATGACAAGCACTAAGGCAGCTACTGCAGCCCTCAGATCAATAACCATTCAGCTTCAAACTTCAGGCCCACTTCTTTGGCCAGACAAACAGCAAGCTAATTTCAATGAGAGACAGACAGGGGCTGAGAAGGAGAAGAGTACTTTGCATGTGTCTTACATTTAAGAGTTCAAGCTGCACTCAGAGTCTTGGATGTAGGTAGAAGAGCTGGGAAAATTTTAAATGCATTGCTTCCCATGACTGACTGATTTGCTTACAGCTTCTGCCAGGTAATGTCCATTGCTGTGGGCCAAATGATCACTTGCAACAGATCTGAAGAACACGGTAGGTACCCATATGAAATAGGGATGGCAGTGTGGGAGAGGGAATCCTTCCTTCATGGGGCTCCAGGCTTGAACAGAGCAGTCCTACACCAGAAGAAGTTGGCTTGGTCTCTGACTCAGAAAGGCAACAGCTTACAGAGTGGGCTATTTTATGGCTCCACTCCTGTTTCCAAATGGGAGGCAGATCTGACTCCTGTGAATATGATCAATAGGCCAACATCCAAGACATTTGCAATCTTAGTACAATAGTCCTGTTTCAGTGTTTAACCATTTCATCCAGACGAGTGGAAAACATCAAATGATCTTTGCAACTTCCTAAAAAATAAACCACCAGTCACTGAATGTATCATTATCTAATTTATCATAATATTCCCCATTGTATGTGAACAGGAAGCTCCACTTCCAGCAGCTGAGACCACCTGCTCACAGCCTTTGTTTTTCAGGAGGTGACTGTTTTTGCCTTGGGCACCTCAGTGAAACCTGGCCTTTCTTGTCTGCAGCTAAACTATAATGGTGCAAGAAGAGGTCTGTCCCTGAAATGTTACTATACAAACACTACTGGGAATTGTGCCATGATCAAGTTTAACTTCCCAGCTATATTTGGTGTTGCAGTTAGGGTCTGGTGTTGGGAAGATATCGCGCTGTACGGAAAGTTCTAGTGACAGCTGGTAACATCTAACCTGGAACAAAAGCAGACAGAAGTGATGCTGTAAACCAGAACTATA
>NW_008613983.1:0-2836 GCF_000691845.1 Merops nubicus | reverse complement strand
CGGACCTGACCGGCACTTGTGACAGGTCTCGGGAGGGAGCCCTCACCTGCAGCAGACCGCACAAAGGGGAGCGTTTAGCATCCCCCAAAAGATGCCCTGGGAGCATCAGAGAGAAGACACAGAGCCCAGCTTTTGGCCCGAGTCTCCATGTATATGCTGCACTGCACAGGTCTGACTGGTGGGAGAGAGCTGGGATCCATCTGTCCCCTGTCCTGTGGTGCCTCCAGCACTGCCACTGTCTGGGCACGAGTCTAGGTGTCCTATTTTTGGACTGTGGCATTTGCACAGGAGGGGTACGGCGCTAGGAATTGGTTCCCTCACTTACCGAGTTAGCAAGCGAAGGTGTTTAGGATTGCGAGTGCCAAGCAGGCTCTGGTCTGTAGCATACTGCAAGTTAGACGAGAGCCAGCAGCCAAGAGAGCTGGCAGTCTTATTCAGTGCTCCTGCTGAGCGAGGTAGGTGCCGAGCTTTAGAGATTACGCTGGGTAAGACGGAGCCCAGAAGCTGCATTTCAAGTCTTGTCATGATCGTGGCTGATCTAAGTGCAAAGCCAGGGATTTTGATTGCTAGCGGGGGTGAAGAAGAAAAAGCAGAAAAGCTTCTCCTGGTTGTCCAAAGACCACCGAGCGGCACAGGGGGACGTGCCCTAGCACAGCAGCCCTTGGGCTGCACATGGCAGGGGGTGATGGGGTGCTCACAGCCAGCTGCTGCCAGAACAAGGGGGAAACAGGTAGGCAGGCGCCTAGCTCCTGCACAGGGATGGAGGGCAATCTGTCCTGACCCCAGAAAGAGTTAAAAGTGAAGCCCTAAGTGCTCACCTGGCTCCGACAGATCTTTCACCATCTATTTGTGTCCAAGCGTGCCCAGCAAACACACACTGAAGTCCCCATGAATGACTGGAGCGCTTCCAGCTGACAGCCGCATCCCTGCTCACCGCCAATGGCAGTGCACCCAGCCTGGGAAGCACTGACATCATTTCTGGCCAATAGCAGCTCCGAAAAGGGATGCAGCAGCAGCCGCTGCCGCCGTCTTGGAGTGAGATAAGTAATATATAGATGGATGGAAATGTGTGTATACACACCCCCCACCACTGCACTGGAGACCCGCTCCCCCAGGACACTGGTAGCAGCACACTCCACCACCCCACCCCACGACCTGGGGCACTTGTCCCACCTTAGAGCACCCAGATGTTCCCATCATCAACCCCAGCTGCACCCCACCCCTGACAGCCAGACGTAATTGCTCCAGAGCTGCCACAAAGGAGCACAGACAAGGGGAGAGGAGACCCTGTGGGTAGCCAGGACCAGCCCTAGGAAGGGCTTTGAATGCCAGGACAAAGATCTTGAGTCAAGGTCTGCCTTCAGTGGGGACTAATGGAGATGTGGCATACCCAAGGGATGCCTCCAGTCACCCATGGTATGGGCAGATGGGCTGGTGCCTTCTCAGAGGCCATTTAGATACCCAGAGTCATTGTGAGATGGGACAGAAGAATAAATGATTTCTCTTCCATATGGATATAAAGACTGATAGGATGGGCTGGCTCACAGCAGGGCACGCAGACTAAGAGCAAGCCCATAACAACCTGAGGGCTGTTTGTGGTGGGATTTTCTCCCTGTGGTCACACAGGATGGTCTAACCATTCTCGGGTGGTACCTGGCAGCTGGCCCGGTGAGCGCAGCAGTCCTGCACCAGGCAGGACACAGGTTCTGGGGTTTGCTGTGGTGCTGGCTGCCTCTCACCAAGGATGTCTGCTCCGAAATACTTGGCTGACGTAGCCCAATGCCAGGTGCGGAGGAAGCGGAGAAAACCCCTCGTGCGGTTCTGGGGCTTTCCCCATACACCTGCTCCCAACGGCTTGTTCCTCTGCTTCCTCACAGCTCTGCTTCCCAGGCCCTGCAGCTGCTCTGGCAGCAGAGCAGGGGTGGAAAACTCCAGAAGGGGCTGGGATTTCCCCAGTGAGGGTCCCAGCACGGGCCGGGCAGCGCGAGCAGCAGGGAGAGCAGATGCACTCGGTGCCCTGGGGTTAGGCAGATGTTATCGGCAGAGGAGCAGGGTGGGGTGTTAGTACACCTTGCTCTCCAAGCTGACTTCATCCTCAGCTGCAACTCCTCCACATCTGGGAGGGGAAAGCAGGAAAGCAGACTGCAAATCACTCCCGTTTCATAAGGTTGCCATTGCAAGGGAAGACCAAGCACCAGGCAGAGCGACGGCCACTGTTTTACACGTGCCACAGCTCTCGGCACCCTTCATCCCCCCCAGCTCTTGCCTTTCCACTGCCAGTTCCAGTCCTTCCCCTCAGCTGAGACTGGAAGTGCCTCCTTTCCCAGGATAAGGGAGAGTCAGGGATGGAGAGCCCTGGAAATTGCCTCCTTGTGGGGGCTGTCCCCATTGCACAGCAGCACCAGAGGATTCCCCAGCCCCAGGACTGGGAAACAGCCCATCAGGGTGCTGAACACGACGGCAGAACTTTCTTCAGACGAGCCAGATTGGCTGCTGGTTGGGATTCCTCAAGCAAAGCTTGGCATCATCTCTGGCAGCTCCTGAGCTGGTTTGTCTGGTGTGGCTGGTTCGGAGAACCACGCTAATCCCCCTTTCTTCCCACTCAGCTGGAAGAGTCCTTGGGGCTCTCCATGCAGCTGGCCAGCACCACACACTCGAGCTAGGTGCTCGTGGAAGCCGAGGCTTTTCCCCACTCCCAGCCCACTAGTATGCAAGACCTCGCGTCAGGCCGTACATCTTTTGACGTCCTGCTGGCACAGCCGGCAGCGCCAAGCGGTGCCCTTTTCAGCGCGGCGCCCAGACATCCGCTGGCGGGCTCCCGGCCGCGCGGGGCTGG
>NW_008613982.1:0-1072 GCF_000691845.1 Merops nubicus | reverse complement strand
CTCCCAGAATTTGGGCTAAGACCTCTGGATGACATCTGGATTGATAAAAATATTAAAATATAATATCTGTTCTTGAAAAGTGTCTGCTTAGAAAAGACTGTCAGTGCTTATCAAGACGCACATTTCTGGGAACTTTGGAATTCCATTTACTAACTTCACACTATCTGTACATGAGCAAGCAACATGTGCTTGCAGCCCAATTGTGTAGTGGGCTGTATCAAAAGAAGCGTGGCCAGCAGATGGAGAGAGGTGATCCTGCCCCTCTGCTCTGGGGAGACCTCACCTGGAGTCTGTGTCCAGCTCTGCAGCCCCCAGCACAAGGACATGGAACTGTTGGAACATGTTCTGCGAAGAGCCACAAGAATGATCATAGAATCATAGAATCCTTTAGGTTGGAAGGGACCACCAAGATCATCAAGTCCAACCATTGAGCCATTAGGGCTCTAAAGTCCTCTGCTAAAACATCAGAATCTGTCAGGGTTGGAAGGGACCACAAGGATCCCCCAGTTCCAACCCCTCTGCCATGAGCAGGGAGACCTCCCACTAGATCAGGCTGCCCAGAGCCTCATCCAGCCTGGCCTTAAAGACCCCCAGGGATGGGGCCTCAACCACCTCCCTGGGCAACCCATTCCAGGGTCTCGCCACTTCCATGGGGAAGAACTTCTTCCTCACATCCAGTCTGAATCTGCCCACTTCCAGCTTTGCCCCATTCCCTCTAGTTCTGTTGTTACTTGAGATCCAACTGGGGGATCCTTGTGGTCCCTTCCAACCCTGACAGATTCTGATCTGTTTTAGCAGAGGACTTTAGAGCCCTAATGGCTCAATGGTTGGACTTGATGTTCTTGGAGGTCCCTTCCAACCTAAATGATTCTATGATTCTAATATTCCTTCTAACTCTGATTCCTTTTGTTCCTTTTCATGTTGCTGATGGTTGCAGTTTCTTCTAAGTAGTTAATCGGAATTCATTTGTTAGCTTTAAAAGGGTCCATAACCTCAGTTCTTTGCCTCTCAAAGCTGGTGCCCGAATGACGCAGGAGGTGCAGGCGGGAGCGCTCCTCTCTGCCGGCTGCTG
>NW_008613981.1:0-17648 GCF_000691845.1 Merops nubicus | reverse complement strand
GGGCAGCTTCCTTATATCTCCATCAAGGTTACAATGAACTCAGCAGAACCATCTGCAACTGTGTACTTTTGTGTTTTTAACTGTAACTCTGGATATATTTTTAAAATATGGATTCAAAGCTTCCCAGAAATTGAAATTATGACATTTACCACTACGTCAACATCCTCAGTGAAATTTCAATTATAACTTTACTGAAATAGTTACTAATGCCATTTGCCTGTCACATTTAGATACACACAATTTTAAGAAAGGATCAAAAAAAAAGCAAACATCAGTACTTGTAGCTCCTAACAGGGATAAACAGACAGATACATGGCTCCTGTCCTTCTACAGGTCCAGAGATATGAGAAAGCTGACCTCATGAACAATTGATGGTCAGGAAAAGGAGAAAAGTTAAATAGGACTACTTCTAAGAACACAAAGCATTGTCTAACGACAAGTCAGATATCCTACAGACACTTTGTAATCTCTTATTTGGCAAAATTTTTGCCTGACTTTGAACAAGTTAGCTAGCTTATTTGCTCTCATTTTACTATTTATAAAATAATAAATAAACTTCTTTCCAAATGAGTATTTCATTTACATCTTTAAAACACTAATGAAGTACAGAAGAATTATTGTTGTTTAGAAAGTATCTGGCTCAACCATTACCTGCTTCAGCTATTAACAAAGCAGCACAATTTTGTATCCCACTCTCTTTTAAGAAAGGAGCGATCCGTGACAACAAGCTTTTGTAGAGTTTTGGATACAGAAGACTTACCTGTTATATTTTGCATCTCACCAGATTCATTTGTATCACTGATGTCAGTTACTGAATGTTCACCAAACAGATCATCAGACACCTGGTTATCTACTTCCATTATGCTCTCCTCAGGATCATTGCCCATTAGATCAGCTTCTCCCAGTTCATTTGGTTTTCCAGTAAATGTCATCTGACAGAAACACCACATCCTTTTCAAGTTGGATTTCAGGGACAGGAGAAACACCACAGGCATAATACAAGGAAAGACTCTACACTCTCCTAGTGAACTAGAATGGGTGAAGACAGTAAGGGCTACACTGAACTGAAGAATTCCACCCTTTGTGATACATCTCTTCTACACACATGAATGGCTTGATTTGAACAACTCTTTTTAGGATACAAGCTTCCTCAGACAGATACTAGTCTCTGATGGTGCCAAAGACCTTGTTAGTATTGAAAAACAATTCTCACCACATGACTCATAAATGTCTCACTATACTTCATAATTTCAGAGAAATGAAAGGAAGGCATGTGACCTTTTTGAGGGCACACTAATTACTACTGTCTCTACCAGATGACAAATTCACAGAGGGTAAGACCCTCAGCTTCCCCTCACCTGAAAACACAAAAGGATTTTGCCTAACTAGACCTGACTACAGGACAATGTGCCAAACAGAGAAGTTTTAAGAGTTGTGCTAAACAGTGATGTGCTACCCTATTATTCTTCTCGGTGAGAGAGTAATTTACAGTCAGAAGATCTAATACTCATATAATAAACACCTTTAAAGTGTTTTAAGGCACATAAGTCCATCAAACTACAAGATTAGAAGAAGCTTTTAAAACTATGCAAGCACACTAAAGTTAAATATCATGCATTACAGAAATTGTTTCTGTGGCATAAAATGTGTATATACTTTTACTCTAATACAGTATTAACAAATTTCCCAAAATAACTTTTTTTTTTTTTTAATGTCAACTGGCATGCTAACCCTGATCAAATCTTACCCACCTACTCTCATTTTCCCCCTACACCTATGTTCAAATGCAGGACAGAAATGTTTCCAGTTAGGAACCCTCTACAAAACTCAACGTATTTTCTTTTAGTTTTTCAGTATTAAGTATCTTATTTGGTTTGCTTCCAAATTATTATACTGTAAAAACAATCCTCTCATACAAAAGCACTCCATTTAGAAACAGAATATACATACCAGATTTTTGCAAATATCTACAAGATCATTCATAAATTTTGATGTTAACAAACGCAGGAATATATTAGACAGCATCTTACTAGCACTGTTCTGTAAGAAAGCAGGAGGTACAGATTGGTTAATTCATTATTTTCAGGTATCACATATATGAATTTCAACTTTGTGATCTCATTAATGAGGAAAAATAAATTCTTTTATAAACTTTACCTTGGTACAATTGCATAAACATTTTGTACACTGCATTATCAAAGTCCTCAGTGAGTTGATCTGGGCATCTTCATTTAGTTTGTTTTTAGACTGAGAAATGCTTTCTCCAACATAATGAATGAGAGACTAGTGAAAAATGCAACACAGTTAAAATACTTCAGTTAAATTCCTTTATACATTGGTGCATACATATCACACCCATAGAGATAAGAAGACATGATTCTCATTCATATGTTCTCACTCGTCCAGCTCTGATATTTACAGTGTAGAATAATGAGTCTGGACTTTTTTTTCTTTTCCCCCACTCATTCTGCTCCAGAAGTGACAAAAAGATGGCCTAGACTTGCCTGAAACACTAATATTTTCATCACAAAAGAATATAGCATCTCTCCAAAAACTGATAAATTTTGGGTTTCCCTATTGAAATAAGAACCCACCTCAGATATTAGCAGGAGGGATAGTAACAGTATTCATACTGGTTTAAACCATCAATCTTAACAAATTCCTACATACAAGACCTATAAAGTAAAGGGCTTGTTATCCTCTAAGTAGTCCTTTGTCCACATGTCCATGAATATTTGATTTTTCTAAACGGAGTGACTCAGAAATGTATTAATATTTAGAATACTCTCCACTGCATAACTAATGCATTGGTGGATTGACAGAATTCCAGTGACTCCTCTCAGCAGCAGTAACACATTTAAACCTCTCTCAATTGCCTTTCTGAAGCAGAAACCAGTGGAAATATTCATGCTCTGAAAATGTGTCAAATATGAATAGAATTTTAAGAATTATTTTACATTGAATAGTTTATTTCATTTTCAATAGTTCTCAAATTAATTGCTGCTTACCCTGGCATTCTGGAACAACTCTGATTTACAGGCATCCTCTTCTTTAAATATACCAGTGTAGCAATAGCAACCAAGAACACCAGTCAAGAGACTGACACATCGGACAAGGTGTTCTGCAGTAACCACCTTAAACTAAATCAAATACACAGTATAAGTGCCAGTGGTTTGTCACTAAACTTTTTCACCAAAATACAGAATTCTTTAGGGTCTCTTTAAAACACTTTATTTTTATACAGATTGCACCAAACTTAGCCAAGATTTGTATCCTAGTGTTTGGCACTACAGTTGCCTCAGCTCCCTAGCAAGTTTTTGTCACTCCATGTTATATTCGCTGTATGTCCCATGGCCCTTACACTTCCTTCCTTCACAATACTTCAAATTCTCCCTGTCCTTTAGATTCCATCAGAGCAATATGTGCTGTTCATACATTTTATGTCCTTTCAGTACAAGAGACAGCATGAGTTGCTCCTTAGCAGCTACTGGGTCAACAAAGAAACAGCACAGATGATTGCACACCATACAGGCTTACTGCAGGAGCATTTCGGAGATCCCTTTTTACCTGTCTACATTATTTGGATCAAATAAGGAGAAAGAGCAGATGAATAATCATTTGTCTGACTTCCTAAGGAAGGAGACCAACCCAGATTGCTATCTCCAGCAGATCTCTGGACCAATGTCTCACTCACAGCAGGGTCAGCTCTGAAGTCAGAGCAGGCTACTCAAGGGGTGATCCAGTCAGAGTTTGAAAACCTCCAAGGATGAAGACCGCATGACCTCTCAGGCAGGGCAACCTGTGCACTGCCTGATTGTCTCTATGTAGATACAATTACTTGTGTATCCAGTGTCAACTTTTCTTGACTCTGCCTGCTGTCTCCAATCTTCCTGCAATATAGCACTGTGAAGAGCATGGCTCTGTCTTCTAGACAACCTTATAGGAACCGGCAGGCTGCCCCCAATGCCATTGTTGCTCCAGAATGAACAAGTTGTTTCAGTGTCCTCCACTGAATACACTACTTGTCTGTGTTGTGCTGGGAGGCCCAAAACTGGATGCAGTAGTTCAGATGCCACCTAAAGGCATCAGGTAGAAAGGGATAATCTTAAGCACTGGCTGTGGTCTTCTTAATATATTAATAAAAATATTTGCAGCTTTCTTTCCAATCACCCCTTTACACAGGCGTCCTTTTTTACAAAACCTAACGATTTCAGGCCTTTATGTCTCAGGCTATCTTGGCTGAAAATAGGCAAGAGCTTTGTACTGGTCTGGCTGAGCTTATTTTCCCACAGCAGCTCTCCTGGTGCAGGGCTTTTGTGTTGGGAGGTAGAAGGGTGTTGATAACTCCCATGTTTGACCACCACTGAGCAGGGCTCGCACAGCACCAAGGCTCTTTCTAACATTCTCCCCACAATGGGATGGGGGGGGCAGGAACTTGGGGGGAATGTAACCAGAACAGCTGACCTGAACTGACCAAAGAGATATTCCAGACCACATGACATCAGCTCAACTATAAAGATAGTACAAAGGGCGGGGGGGGGGATGTCAGAGCTACTCCTCAGTCCTCTGGAGCAACTGCTCTGCGTTTTGGAGTCCTGCTTCCCAGGAAAGGCCAGACATCCCCTGCTGATAGGAAGCAGGGAATAAATCTTAGGGTTTTTTCTCTTTGCTTCCATGCACAGCATTGCTTGGCTTTTGCTTTCTAATTAACCTGTCCTTGGTTTTATCCACAAGGCTTTTGTCTCTATCTTATTTTCCTTTGTCCTTTTGCTCTGTGGAGGAGGGATAGGAAAGGGGGAGGGTGACAGAGTGGCTTCGTGGGTATCACTTGCTCAGCCAGGGTTAGCCCACCACAAGCTTAAAGCATTACAGGGGCACAGAAGCTGAAACCAACATCACGAAAAGCCAAGTAACAGTGGTTTATGTGGCAACTTTGCACACACTTCCACTTCTATGCAGCTTCTATGCCCTCCCACATACTTAAGAAAACTACAGACATTTTGCCAATGATGCAAAGAAATACAGAATTCTCTATTTCGTATTATTTGATATAGATTTTAAAATGTTTGTGGTTCATTTTTAGTGGTAAAAGGCAAGTGAACCTATATACTTTGCCTTGAAAGTATGTTTAAGGGCAGAAATATGAGGATGGAACTGATTTCTAACTTACCTTAGGAGTGTAGCTGTTTGAAAGCTTTTCTGACACTGCTAAAAGACAGCGCTCCAGTGTTTCCCTAAGATTTTGGTTGATGGCAAGTCTTGAACCAGTCACATTTTTACCTTCAGCATTTACTGCAAAATTAGTGAAAATATCCATTTCATCAAATGTTGTCTGCAGATACAGCTCTTCAACATCAGAAAAATTTTCTTCTTTTCCTTGCAAGTGTTGCACACTTAAAGAAGAGACATCAATTTTACTTTAGCAGCCAGCATACAACTTACAAGACTTTAAAACTACTATTTAAATACAAGAAATAATCAAAAACAAAATAAAATATTTCCTCTTTTTGTGCTTCCAAACTCCAGCTATCTTTAATTTCTGAGGTTACTTCCATTGTGAAATGGATACCACCATTTTAGCCCTGTCTGAAGAAACTGCAAAGAAAAACAGAGCCTACAGGCACACCATACATTCTACTGCAGCTCCTACAGCAGTATCTGCTTTGTGCTAACATGGCTGACCTCAACCTACTTCAAACAATGGAAGCAGAAATTCACGATCCCCCTCCAGATAACATTTTTAACTTCTACTGGGAAAGTCTTATCTTCAATCAGAACAAATTATACACATTTTAGTTTCATTTCAATGGGATATAGTCCATGACCTTGAACACAGGCATCAGTGAAAGACTCAACAGCTCTGATGGACTCTGACACACTCAAGTAATGTGTGGCTGGGGACACAAATATAGGTGGAGTGGCATGAGAACATATGGACACTGAGCATCTAGCCAACTTTCTACTTGGCATCTATCTTCAAGAAAATGTTTAAGATATACACTTCCTCCAGAACAGAAGGTAATGTTAAAAAGCATGAATATACATTTGTATAGTTACAAAGTACACAAAAAAAATATAATTGTAATGAGTTAGAAGTACCTAACGTACTTATGGATAAAGACCCAAATATTTAGCTGTATTGCTGAAGAGAGATGATACACATATTCCTTTATACGGTATTTTGTTTAGTACTCAAAGCTTTTACTCTGTCAGCAAGAAACTATTTTAATATCTACTTAAAGCAACTTAACAAACCACAGAAGTGGTATTATTTTTATGGGGTTTGAAAGATGCTGTAGAGAAAGATGCAAAAGAGCTTGAGGAATTATACATTTCATTATCTCTGCTTACTAAAACGGCAACTACAAAAAGCTTAAGTGTCTTGTAATGATTGATTTAAAGTCATACCATTTAGCATCATTTTGGAAAAACATCATAGCAGCTCTACAGTTCTTCATTGTAAGACTCACGAGAATTTTTTGTAACAGAAGATGAGGAAAATCACTGTAAAAAAAGAAAATTGTTATGTATTTTCCTGCAATCAGACAAGCAATTTAGATTCAGGAAGTGCACCCAAACATTAACCAGATTAACAGTGTATCTTCCAAGAAGCTTTAGTTTTTACTTGAGGTTTCTAACACATAGTTCACGTACCTGCTATGCTACAGATGGGTAACCGAGTTATGTCCCCAGAATGACATTCTACAATGAGCTCAAAACTCCCTATAAACTCTAACAGAGCACTAACATAATACAGTTGTGCAAATCTGCTTTTCCCTGTGCAGTTTTCTGTGTTACAGGGTGAGCTTACATACAACATTATGCCACAAAGACTTTACCTGCAAAGCACAGAAGGCAACTCTGCACATTCCTCCATTTCCTCCTCCAAATAGCAGGACAGTACCCATTTCATTATTGCCTCCTTTAACACAAGATCCAGATTTCTTTCACAATTATTCTGTTCCATTCCTACATCCAAATTTTCTGGCACTGAATAGACAGACATCACTAATGATAAACAATGGACAGCGGAACTGTAACAAAAATGGAACACAGGACATTTGTGAGAAACAACATGGGATTTGTTATCAGCACTCAATACTCAGTATTTTAAATACTCAAAATAATCACTGTGAGTATTTTGGCAGGCTCAGGGAGCATCAAGTACATAAGCAAGTTAATAAGCATGCAGATTGGAAAACTCCTTTGTTAGCATCTTTGCATTTTCAAAAGCCACATTTTGCCTATCACAGATATATTCTGTCTACTTTAAAGACCGTTTCAGAGTACTCATTTCAGAATTGAAATACACTTAGAAGAAAACACACTTTTTAACTTAAAAAAATCAATATCTCTTTCAGTCAGATTTTAAATTTTCAGTCAGTTTTACATTTGTAGTCAATTTTAAATTTGAAGATGCTTACCTCTCCTCTTCTGCCTCTGCTTTGAGAGTTATGAATGTACTTAGGCCTGTTTCAAATGCTTAAAACACAAACATGGGCAGTTCTTAAGTAGAACTACAGCCACAACAACATGATTATTTTGAATAACACAGTGGTTTTGGTTTCACAGTAAAGACTGACATAAATCAAACGCAAAATATTATCCTTGCTTTCCATATTACCTTGAAGGCTTGCATGCAGTTCCTGAAAATATCTTCCAGAGTTCTTTATCTGTTACAACAAGGTTTCCCTCAATCATAGCTGCAAGTAGCCCAAAGCTCTCCACTTCAATTTGCTGGAAACTTATGCTACGAATGGCAAGAGACCAAATCTTTGCCCAGGTTCTCTGGAGCTCCAACTTGTGGGTGCTTTTCAGATCAGTTTTCAGGTTTTGACACAAAGCTACCTGTGTAAGACATTTCAGCACATGTGGGGTCCTTTCTCCTCGGCGCTGCTGAGGCAGTAACTGGTGAAGTACACTGAGTAAGGGAGGTAGCTCACTATTAGGGAGACTCATGGGATACTTTGATATTAACTCAGCTGTGATCTGCAACCTTGAAAACAAAAAGGGAAGCATTTAATAACAAATACATAGAAGTTTGCGCCGTCAGAGTAAGCAAACAAAGTGTTCTCCAGTTGTCATTTTGCATTTATACTTTCCAGTATTGAGCCTATTTGTTTTCTATCAAGGCTTAAAGATTCAGTATTTCTACTGTTTTTACTTGTAAATCTGCTCACCTAGCCTTGCTATCACTAACAATATCTTACAAGCTGAGTTCACCAATTTCTGATCACAAGGGAAGAAAACTTCAGGGGAAAAAAAAAAAGTGATTTTTGTCCTTTTGGACTAGCCTGTTATAGACTCTGACCCAGGGAGTAACCTCAAGGGTGAAACTGCATAAACGGTAAACATTACAACAACATCTCTGCAGAAAAGAAAGATAAAATGTGTCACATTAATAAAACATTAAGCTGGGGATGGTAAGTTGTTTAGGTTTTGTTCATAGCAATGGTTACCAGTCTACCCCAATTAGCAAATAACAGCTCTCTCAGTATTTCTTGGAGATTGCCACCTCCATACCACATGGCATGTTAACTTCACAGCTGGGTCCTAAAGAGCCACTTTGCCTCAATACTGTGGGCAATAAACACACACAGAGGGGCACAAACCTGGCACCCCAGCTCAGTACCCAATTCAGAAGCAGCTACACCATACTAGTATCTACAGCAGTTTCCAATAAAAGTCAGAAAGACAGGGAGGAACAGTAAGAGCATAAAACATGCAGTGTAATCTACTGTAGCTAAAAAGTAAACATTCTTTGGCTTCAAGTTCATTTCCTAACATTCATAAGCTGGATCACACACACACCACTTACATAAAGACTGGTAATATCTAGCACAAAAGGCAGACAAAAAAAACAGAGACAGTAATATCTTATACACTACAACCCAGTTTACCAGACCTCATATGTCATTTCTCAGGAAATCAAAGATACGATGTTTTCAAAGCAAGAGTGCCAACAACACTACTCAACTTCTTCACAAATGCTGTGAGAATCTAATCTTAGCATATAGATATGTAATTACAGCATGTGCAGACACCTAATTTGAAACCACAACATATTCAGGAGAACAATTAAATGTAAAAAGATGTCTGTAGTGATATTTGTTTCATGTAAAGATGTTATTACCAAGGTATGACATCAAAATCCTTCTGGGATCTTTGCAGGTTGTCCCGAATTACCTCCCAGCCTAGCTCAATCCTCTTGCGCTTCCTTGGCATCGTTTCATCACTGGACTCTCTTTGAGAGACAGCATAGGACTGGGTAATTTCCAGAACTTTGGTATCCTCTGTAAAAACCTTTCATAAAGGGAAATTTAAAAGTACACAAAGAGAAAAAGTTCTATTTACAGGAAAACTCAAACGTCAAACTGGCCCATTTTTTACTGTGTATAAAGCCTCTTAAGAGGTAATCAGAATTACTTATTATTCTTTACTGTAACAGAATCCACTGTTTATAGTCTAATAAGCAACACTAGTGAAACCTCGTGTAATTTAGGAACCCATGCATTTCTAAACCACACAAAAATTAACAATTAAACATGAGAGAACACAGACAAAAGGGACTAATACTTCAGCAAATTATTTTGAGGAAATGCTAAAGCTTTTTACTTTAAAAAGCAAAACCTACAACACAGCACATGCATTGCCAACTTTATATTCACATAAAAATGTTACCTGATGACAAATATCAGCCATTAACTCAATCAAGTTTTCCTTCACAGCAATGTTACGTGAACCTGAAGAATACTTTCCTCTACTGCTGATGAGATTTATCTCGTTCACCAGCAGATCATACAGGTTATGCAGGATACTTTGCCATTTTGTTGAGGCACATGCACCTGTACATGCAAAACCAATTAAAAGTTAAATATGTACTGTTCACTCGATACTATAGGGAAATCTACCTAGACAATGCAAAACAGCCAAAGTCAGAGTAAAGCATAAAAGCTTAACAAATGCAGGCTTGCAAAACCAGGCTTTTAATGCAGAATGAATAAAGGAAAAAAGGGAAGAAAGTTGAGAGAATTTTAGTCGGCCGACACAAGTATAAAGGGTAGGAGCAATGTTTCTAATAACCCATTCTTAATCTGGAGAGACTGCAATCAAATGCAATGGCTAAGTTTGGACTGATTATACAATCTGCCATGTGTAGACAAAAAAAAACACACAAACAAACCTTTTAAGAAGAAAAAAAAAAAAGATGCTATAACTGAAATCAGCCATGACAAACACAATTACTGAGTGATGTGCTCTGACCAATTTTATACAGTAAGTCAGACTTAGACCAGAGTAGTAACTTGTAGGCTTAAGTAAACCTGGTAAGATATGAATACATGGCAATCTAAACTATTATTTCCTTTCCCCAAAGACTCTGTGTTTTGATTTGGTAATTAAAATCACCTCGTGATTAAAGAAAAAATAATTTTTAAAGAATCAACCTTTACAGGACTTAATTAATATTCTCTTAGTATATACATTTTGAAAACTCATTTTCACTTTCACTCAATATTAACCTACAGCATAAAACTATGGACAAGTAATCACTCCCATTAACATTTCCAAGACTCAGTATCAAAATTCAGGAAGTTGGCACAATAATTCAAACAATCACATACAGCAATAGGAAAAGACCACAGGGTGCTTTTTATTTACCTTCTTCCTGAGTTTTTGCACCCTTTGGATGATGAATATGAATTTGGAGATGAAATAACTCAATTATTGATTCCTTCAGGGAATCCTTTGGTCTATACTGAGTCCATATATAAAGCACTGTAGGCAAAATTTCCTCCCCTAATTTACAAATCCTCATGCGACAGTTGGCAGCAAACTTATTGCAGAAGATATTCATTGCTCCAATGATATGATCCAGGCCTGCAGCATTCTTTTCCTGCCTGCAACACAAAACAAACGCTCACACTTCTGGGAGAAATAAACTTACTTCTTTTCACAATGTTGTGGTTTGAGGCTTGGAATGGGGTCGTGACCTTCCAGCAACTGGGAGGACCCCGGGTGGGGGTGAAACCATTGTATTCCCTCCCCTTCCCACACACACTCTGATAAGAGGCAGGGAGTGGTTTCTTGTTTCACTCCTGCTTTGGAGCTCAGAGAGGAAAGTTCTCCTTTCACTCCGTGGGACCCTGGAACCATTTCTGAGGGTTTTGTATATTTTATCTTTTGTATTATTCCCCTGATCTTTATATATATTATTTTCCTTACCTCCCTTTTTCGTTTTCTGTTCCTTGTTGAACAATATACTTCATTTTTTTAAAAAGTGTCTCTCTCTCTCTCTCGAGGGGGTGGGGGAGAGGCGAGTACATAGTTCTGTTCTGTGTGGGTCCTGCCCTGAACCCCTTTTTACACGGAACCAGGACACACAGGAATTGTTTAAATGTAAATACTAGCAAGTAATTATCTTCAGAATATTATCTGCCTAACAAATGCAGAAGTTATTAGTACTTTAAAGTATTAAATTTGTCTTCAAAGACAAAGCAAAACAAAGCTAAAGTATTACATGCTATTAGTCAAGTCTAATCTCAAATGCTTAAAATGAGTTATTCCCTAAAAGTAGGTGTTGGCACACAAAGCAGCACTTCCAACATACCTTGCACACTGCATTGCTTTTGAAAAGAAGAGAAACATATCAGAACTCAGCCCATCCGTTTGGAAGCAGTACCCCCTCGTAAGTGTGTGAATGATCCTGGCTGCCAAGACTCTATTAATCTTCCCAGAAGGTCTGAGGTATAATTGGCCATACAGGACGAGCAACTCTGCAAATGTATGAAAGGATGTAGGATATAATGTGTATATATATATGTTGTAAACATAGAAATATCACAGAATTGCTTTGGTTGACAAAGGCTTTTAAGATCATCGAGTCCAACCATAATCTAATACTGCCATGCCCACCATGAAACCATGTCCCTCAGCAACACATCTACACATCTTTTAAATCCCTCCAGGGACGGTGCCTCCACAGTCTCCCTGGGCAGCCTGTTCCAGGGCTTGACAACCCTTTCTGTGAAGGTTTTTCCTAATATCCAATCTAAACCTCCCCTGGCACAACTCGAGGCCATATTCTCTTGTCCTATCACTTGCTACATGGGAGAAGAGACTGACCTCGCCTCACTACAAGCTTCCTTCAGGTAGTTGTAGAGAGTGATAAGGTCTCCCTTGAGTCTTCTTCAGGCTAAATGCAACCCCTGTTCCCTCAGCTGCTCCTTGTAAGACTTGTTCTCTAGACCCTTCACCAGTTTTGTTGTCCTCCTTTTGACCCACTCCAGCACCTCAATGTCCTCTCTGTAGTGATGGGCACAAAACTGAACACAGTATTTGAGGTGCCGCCTCATCAGTGCCAAGTAGAGGGGGACAATCACTTCCCTAGTCCTGCTGGCCACACTATTTCTGATATAAGCCAGGATGCCACTGGCCTTCTCGGCCACCTGGGCACATGCTGGCTCATGTTCGGGCAGCTGTCAATCAACACCTCCAGGTCCTTTTCCACCAGGCATCTTTCCAGCCACTCATCCCCAAGCCTGTAGCATTGCAGGGGGTTGTTGTGTCCCAAGTGCAGGACCCAGCAACATATTACAGAGGAATAAATAAAAAAATGCTTGAAGCAAAACATTCCATTAAGTATGTGGAAACTATCATGCTGAATTCAGCTGCAGTCACAAAAGTTAACTGAATAAAAAAAACCCAAACATGTGGTCTTGCCTACACTGGAAGTGAACATATCCAGCCCCTCCTGGATAAGTCCCTGCCTTTGCACCCTGCCCCAGCCTGTGGGCTGATAGCCCTCTCTTTGTCTTCTATCCCCCCCACCGGCTCCCACGCTCAGGCAGCTTTCCTATACAGTTCCAGCTTCTCCTTCAATCTTCAACTTCCAGTTCTATCTCCATCACCAAACAGCACCAAGCTCTTGGACTTCCGAGACCTCACCCTCAGGCTCTCAAATTACTCAACCACATCACCTATGCGGAATAGTTCCATTCCAGCAAGGTTTTATTTTGCCTCCCCTTGGTATTCCAGGTATCACCAGTCTCCTCTTCCGAGTTCTTCGCAGGTTCAGTTCCATTCTGTAGTTAAACTGTTAACGCTACTGAGCAGAGTACTTTTCTCATAAAATGCATTTCAGAAATACAAACGGACTTCAAAATACTACACTACAAAAATAAAAGTAGTATTTCTATACTTTCTCCAGAATTGTACACGTAACATTCATCAAACCAGACTGTAAAACTTCTAATGCCCCTTTTTTTCTTCAAATTACTGTTCTATTACATTAATAAACAAAACAGATGAGTTGAGAGCTCAGTACATGTCAGGTCATTCATAATATACAAACATTCTTCTCCATGCTAAGTAAGTTAACTGTCTTGGAATGAAATCCAGTCCTGTAAAAATTGAAAAGTTATGTTTGCATTTGCACTCAGTTCAAGTGGCACACTATATCATTATCCAGCTTTTGAATCTGGTTTTGTCAATTTAATTCGTAAGCTTTCTAATGTCTTCTTTACATATGAGTGGATAACAGCTGTGACTCAATGGGTTTTTTTTGGACCTTAATGTGCCAACAAAACTCAGATAGCAAAATTTAACAGTAATATGTTAACTATGTCAAACAAACCAGCCAGTACCTAGTAACTTGCAAACAAGTCCATAGGCAGTTTTACTGAGGCTGTTTCCAGCACACACGTTCCATGCATTTGTTGTACACATTAAGCCCTGTGGAGGCCACAAACACGTAACCCCATTGTATGTAAGTACATGTTTCAGCAAGCAACAGACAGAGTAAGCAGAGAGAAAAAAAATCAGTTCCTAATCTTTCCTGCTTTATTTCAATTGTGCGCCTTCAAAGCTGACCCTATTTTACTTCCTATTTTGCATAGTACCTCACACAACAGGGCATCAAACAAATCAAAACACACCTAAATGTGTTTCTACAATGGGAAAAGACATTTGTAGGTAGGCTTAAAAAATGTTACCTGACCACTGCTGCTGGGATATCTCACACCAGTATTTCCTTACTGAGAGAATATCTTTTAAGAGTATACTACTACAGTCAGAGCCATAAGCAGCACAGCTTGTTGGATCTCTTATAATTTCCATTACATAAATCAAAAGCTCCTGACATTTCAGTCTAGGTCCTCCTGCATGAAGAGAAAACGTGAGACTGTAATTAACCCAAAGCGGGACAAATAAATCTCTAATTACTCACTTGTAAATGTGCACTTTAAAATAAAAAATAAACAACCTACAGTTCTATTAGGATTCATCTTCTTAAACTCTTTCTAAGAATGAAATTATTTATGAGATAATGCATCAGTTATATACATGTTGACTAATTAAAAAAAGGCATGATGAACATCAAGGACAGAGAAGGAGCACAAAGGACTGATTCACGTGAAGATATTTAAATTGTAAATACCTGGAAGCAAGCAACATGAACCCTGCTCTGGAAACTTACTTCAGACTGAGAAATCAAAGTTGAAAGCAAAGCACCAAAATAAAACAGTAGTTCTATATGAATATATATTACTGACTTTTATTAGCACATCTGATGAAATATTTGACCAAACTTCCAACTTCTTGCATCTTTTTCTGTCTAGTAGTTTGGGTTGAGGCAGACGCATTTGGTTTTGTCAGCTGCAGGTTTTTAATTTCTTTCTGGAAATATTTCTGCAAGATGCTTCAAAAATAAAAAAGACATTAATTGAGGATCTGCATATTTATGACTAAAGTAAAATAGCTAAACATTCATTTAGCCTAAAATGTCAGTGCTTGTTCTTCTTACAATTCTAATTATCAAAGACTAAAACCAACTGAAATATGTAATATAGTCTAACCATGATGGAAATAATCTGCAGAAGGACCCATACATTTTAAAGATAATCCAGAAGCCACCTGAATAGGA
This sequence comes from Merops nubicus, assembly GCF_000691845.1. Lineage (NCBI taxonomy): Eukaryota > Metazoa > Chordata > Aves > Coraciiformes > Meropidae > Merops > Merops nubicus. The sequence goes on along the minus strand of NW_008613981.1, from coordinate 2,728 downwards.
ACCCAACTTTCCTTTAAACTCTGCATAATGCTACACATGCAATTTATAATTTGGAAAAAAAGCAGCGCTACATCTTTTTATTTATGCTGTAGCATTACACAACAAAAAAATAAGTACTCTTCATTGCTTTATTTGGGAAAACCTTCAAGTTCTATTTCTTCATCATCTAAAACTAACATACAGATTAGATTTTAGATCTAAGAATAGATTAAGTTTTTCACGGGCTTTATCCTTGGCAATTATTGCAGATTTTCTGGCCTACTATTTGTGTTCAGTTTAGAGTCTCTATTTTTGTATTTCTTCTATGTACTTCTAATACAGTATTGTCCATCTCAAAAGCAAAATATAAAATGTATCAAATATTTCTATTTTCTGATACAGCTATGAAACAAGAACTACTGCAACGTTGCCCAATTAAAAAACATAATGGAAACCTGAGCAGACACCAGCCTGTGAGAACTAACACTTCAGATGCACTTGTAACATGAAGTTTAATGCTGGGCCCAGCTGCTCAAAGAACTTACTCACAGTCAGTCCAGTCTTGTAGTACACCTAAAGCAAATTATATCACGGATCGGGCTCTACAAACCTCAACACAGCTTCTTTAATTCACAAGCCACAGTCCTTCTTTGTGTCTTGAAGAACTCAGTAACACAAAAAATTCTACTGAGCTATTTATAAATCTACATATGAACTATTCATTGAAAATCAGATGCAGAGGATAATTTTCAGTACATGAAAGTAATGATTATTTTTGCGAGGAAAAATGACCACTGAGTTAACAATCAGTATCCTAGCAGTTAAGGTTTCTGTGTGTGGTAAGTGTTGCATTTTTGGCTATCTTAAATTTACTTCCTTTAGAGACTAACATAAGCCATTGCTTGTTTACAAGCTGACAAGAAGTCTAAATCCATCTGCAGAGAGAGAGATATGTATTAAAATAGGCATGATAAACAAAAGAATGATGTTCCATGTAAGAAAAATGTGACCATTCACAAAGAAAACCTATGAAACTACCTAAATACAGCATCCCAGTTGAGTTGCTTCCCTTGTTTAGAATCAGAGTTCCGGTCCAGCTGGAGAACTGTTTCAGAATCACGGAGAAGTCGCTTGAAATTCTCGATTTCCTTCTGAAAATACATTTCAAGAAAAATAACTATTAATGATTCTCTTTACTGCTAATTGAGGTGCACACATCAAAAGAAAACTCATTACCCTTCGCTCCACAGCCTTCTCATTTTCAAGGCGGCGACAACAAATGAGCAGATCATGTAATGCAAGACTCATGGTTCAGTTTAACAGAGGAATCATTTGTACCTGCACACAGAAGAAAAGGATAAAACAGTAGTCATTTTCTTTAACACAGAGCCAAGGCAACCAGTCAAAAAACTGAGATTGCAATACACTGAAAAGCTAGTATCAGACACAACCAGTATCACTTCACCAAAAAGCTCCTTTGTGTCTCAGTGAGTCTTGTCAGTCACAAGCATGAAGCAAAGACTCACACCAATATAATCTGTTCCTGCAGGCAACTGGCATGAAGAGTAACAGCAGAGCCTCCCTTCACACAGCTCTGATTTCCTTCTTATGACAGAAAACAGACCTGGTCAGGCAATACGGAGCAAAACTATAATAAGCCTAAAATGACAGAGAGCTGGATTAATTCAGGCAAACACTGCCAGCGTTCAGTGGCCAGCTGTTCTCAGCAGATGTTCTAACCTGCTGCTGCCAGGAGAAGGCAGCACTTGGACCACTCTCCTCCTCTCCCACAACCTACATTTTCACAGGTATGCCCTACCATACTGACAAATCCCTCTGTGCTCAATATGTCAAAGGACACTCGAGTGGAAACAGCTTTTCCTTCTGTGAACAGTTAAAATCATGCCTCATCTCCTTCAGCGGAGGTAGGAATTAGCTAGACCTTGCATTTCTGAATTAGTTAGGCCGATGCAGCTCACGACAATGACACTGTACACAACTTTCATGCTTCTCCTCTCACGCCTTTAATACAGGCCCAAAAGAAATTGTCTGAAAAAGACAAGACAAATTGGAAGTAACTCCAAGGATATGCTGCTGAGGGTGTAATAAGCAATTGAGAATGGGTGTTCATCATGTATCTTGCACACTTAAGAGAGGACATAAAAATATTCATTGAGACAAGTAACACTTAATACTGTCTTCAAGTAGATTTATTTCCTTCAGCTTCACTCAAGACCAGGCTAGGCTAAGCATGACCAGAGATACAGTGGCCAATAGGTGTGTACGGAAAGGAAGACGCTGTAGGCACAAGGGCTGACTCTACTGCACAATGGAACTTGTTTATATGACAGTACTCTTCTACTAACTTGCTGCTTTTGCTGAAAAAGCAGCAGAAAGGAAGAAGTAACTTTTTAAACACTAATGGTCTCTAAAATGCTGATGGGCTAAAAATGGCTGACACAGACCCGTTGGTATCATGGGTTGTATGTTGTGGCGATGGAGTATCAAAAGGGAAGATGTTGGCCAATTCTTTCGTACTTCCTGGTATATCAACAGCCATTGTAAGGACAGGGAAATATTCCTAAGACAAATCCATCGACTGGTTTTCTTATTAGTTACACAATTCTCAAGCTATCATCTTATGACCACTGTCGTTCCCTGTAAGAATCACCCGGCACAAGGAATGAACACGCCAAACAAACCAAAGCCCGGGGGCGGTAGTGTTTACTGCTCAAGCACAGGCGTACGG
>NW_008613980.1:20196-30470 GCF_000691845.1 Merops nubicus | reverse complement strand
AACCTAAGGGATTCTATGATTCTATAAAACCCTGTGAACATAACACATCTAACTTCAGAGGTACTTGAGTAAGATTCTTAGTTTTAGAAACAAAATCATTCATATGCTATAAGAAAGGATGGGCACTTTGGATGAACTTCAGTGTATTCCTGTTGGACGCTCCTTCCACGTTTCCACTTTCAAGCTTCAAAAGTGATTTCTGCTTTAGTGTAACTTGGTTTTTCTGTGTACATGAGCATAAAACTTTAATACTGTCACGTGAGTAACTTTCAAAATGCAATGTGAAGTGTAAAAAAAAAAAAAAAGGAAGCACTTAGCAGAGAATTAAACTTATAAATGTTCAATTTTTTTAAAGTCTAAATATGTAAATCTATATTTTTGTCCCCAAAACACAAATACTCCTACCTTAATTCCACCTTTAGCCTTCTTAATGTTTTTCTTTTTTGATAACTCTACTTCAGAAATGGTCTTTGGAGGGCAGGAAATTTCTGTGGACCTCCGGTTGGTGGCTGAAGGAGTCAAAAAGAAATGAACATTAGAAAATGTGTGCTAAAAGTTGAAATTCTACTTTCTAATAAAAGCAATGAGCAAAGATCCTGCTAAATCAGTGGTCACATCACCTGTTGTAGAGAAATTAATTATGGCTGGAGTGGAGAAGAACCAGCTGGCACAAGGGATGGACCATGTTCTTCTGTTCACCAGTCTGTCTCAAACTGGCACTTAGGCCTCCACACTGTAATGACTACTTTTGTTTGGCTTCTTCCTTGGCAACCATCTGTAGGGTAGCCCAGGTAAATGTTAGCTGGCTGTATCAACAGTTGGTAATTTTCACCTGTGTAGTTTTTCAGCTCAAGTATTGTTACATGTGTGGGTTCCCAAAGAAAGGGAATTTTGGTTCTGGTAATGGTTTGTTAATGCCAGATTAGAAAGGATCTTTCCCTCTTAAGTTTCATCACATGAACAAGTCTGGAGTAATCATACAGGTGTTCAACAAGTCACTGTGGCCATGTATGTAATGACTGAGTCTGAGGAAATGATTTCAGAATGTGTTCTGTCATGTCAGGTTTGTTGGGCCTTGCAGGCTCTGTAAACCATTGTTGACCACAAGCTGTCTAATGCTGCTAGAAAATCATCCTTAGCAACTTAGCCACTTGTCGTGACACCGCTGTCCAAAGCACGGGTTTAGAATGAACTACGCGAAGGGGAGTCATACAGTTGGCTTGAGTAGAAAATCATCTCTGTTACAGTTTGGATCTTTGTTTTAAATTGATAATGAGTTCACAACGCAGATTATGTCAGTACAAGGCAAACAGTGCTGTCCTTTTTCTTAGTTGCTGAATTGATACAGCCAACCATGCACGTCATGGTAAAAACCAGGCTGAATACCAGATGAAATTATGAAAGAATCTGAGTCGGGCAACAAAGAGCAAAACTTGCAATTCTGAGATCAGGTCCTTTTCAGCTTTGTTCTTGGAAAACTTGCTCATTGAATAAGAATGTTTCCAAAAATAAAAGCTGGTGCTTTCAAATGCAGTAACATTCTGTTTAAAATGGTTTTGCCAAGTTTTATGTTTTGAGACTCTTGGTTGTTACAAATAACTTTTTCTTTGTCTCTGAGAAAGGCTGAGGGATGTGATAAAAAAGATACAGGTATCTTTGAATGGGGAGGACAGTAACAGATTTTCAAATGCTCTTATTAAATTATTCTAAAGTAGTAAAAAAAAACAAAACATAGAAACACTGCATATTATATGCAGTTAAAAAAGCAGTGTATCAGTTTCATGGACAATAATAACAGAAGCTGACATTTCTTCTACCCTGTGTCTTTTCAGTTGCCTTATGATGCAGCTGGGAAGAGAATTAATGAGAGCAGCTTCTCTCCAACTCTTTCCTAAATCTTGCTGGTTTTGTTCCATGCTGAATGACATGAGGACTTGGCAATGTCCATTTCATGCCTATTACTTCTTCACAATGACTCCATATTAGAAAGTTTCTTCAATGGAGCAGCAAGTCTGGCAGCCAGCAGCAGCTATAATCAACCACTAGAAGATTCCTACGGTTCCCAGGACTGAACTGAAATGCAAATGTCAACTCTATTTGGTTTTTCCATCACTCTTTCAGAATGTAAAGCAGGGGATTTGGTTTGATTTTGAGCACTACTGTCAACAGACACCTTCTTCCCATCCCCAAGAAAGCTTTCCATGAAGAAGTAATTGTTCTCTCAAAGGCGTTGTTTCACCCTAAAAGTGGTGCACTGACATTTTGAAGACAAGGGGGAAAAAAAATAAAAAAATTAAGGTGCAGCAAATAGAAGCTGTTTGTCCTTATTGTCAAAGTTCTTCATAACACTTTCTAGTCCGCAGGTGTGATGATTTCTAGTGTTGGCAAAACCAGAATACCAACATTCATCAACTATTTGATAAATTTTAAAACAGGCCCTTTTACATTTTTCCCTAGGAATCCCTGAGTAAAGTGGTTACAAGCATCAGCAAATCCACTCTTTTCTATACTAAGGCATCCTGAAGATTCTATTTAGCCTTAAATTCTCATCCACCACCATCTTGACAAGACACTATGATCATACCCATCACACTGAACCATATTCCCTCCTGGAGTGTCTCCCAGCTACATCCTATTTATACTTTGAAAAGTCAGCATTTTAAAAAGAATAAATTAACACTTGATCACAAAAATTTTCAATTAAAGAAAACCAAGACATTGTTTCATACTCTTCCCAGGCACTCTTGAATACCCTGGACATGCTGCCACTGTCCAGTTATGCTATCTAAATCTGAGTTCAGTCCATTGGATTGCTCTCCAAAGCTAATTCCCAAGTTCCGTATATACTGGATGTGTTATTAAAAGGAATGGAAGCAAAGGAAATAACTTCAGTAATTATGAGAACTTTTGCTTTGAGCAGCATAGTCAGCAATACCGAGTTGCTTGGCCTATTCATTAATCAGAAAACTTTCTAGCTTGAAGGGGTGGGTTGATGCTGGTGTGAAAATCCTGGCTGCAAGCAGTCAGCAGAAAACATGGAAATACGTTATGCCTCTGATGTCTGGATCACAACTTACAAACTCAGACAGCTCCACGTGATCCAGGGAAGAGTTTAAGTGGGCAATTTAAGTGAATGATGACACATTCACCCAAAAAAAAAACCAAACAAATGTGCAGATGCTACTTGATACAGCAGCAAATTCCGTAGGTCAGGTTACTAGCTTAGCCCTAGCTTCATCAGTATGACTCATTTCGGAAGGATAGAGGCAGATACAAGATATGAAAGCAGTCAAATCCAACTGCTTCTGTTTCAGGGGCAAATTTGATTTGGATTGACACAGCAAACTTTCCCCTTCCAATTTGATCCAGAATGAATTGAAAACTGGAAGCAATCTGGTTTTGGTTATGCTCCAGAGTGTTTTTGAGTTACTGACTGTCCCATATTCAGAGATGGCTGCATGTCACTACATTTAAGTAGTTTCTGGAGCCATTTAGAAAGAAACAGCCCAAATACCTGTCAATTATTATTGCACTAATTACTGTGGAACTGGAAAGATTTTATGAGGGAAATTCCCTTATAAAATTCAGTGCAGTTGGCTCTTTCAGGGTTATTATTGTGCTGCCGAGGAAGCTGAAAGTCAGAGTGTTCAACTGCCTATTGAAAGAATGAAGGCACAGGAACAAAGAAAAACAATCTATAAACAATATAAGGTCTGTATGGTTACAATGTTGTTTTTCATAGTACTCCCCTGGATAATGAGTAATGAATTTCATTTTGAACTCATTAATAATTTAAAAATTGCTTGATATTGCTTTTATAGCAAGTACTGTTAAAGGACATTGTATGCAAAGGTAAACTTTTTACTGCAAGGATATTACCATAAAGCAGAGCTTGGGCTATCAACTGGACCACTGTGCTTTTCCTGTGGGGCTTTAGTACTGCTTACTTGGTTTTTATTAACAAGTTGCATGATAAATATACATTACTGTTTTATAGCTAGCTTACAGCAAATGGTAATGTGGACTGTACTGTCCCTAAAGCTTTTCTAAGGTTTATCATTTCCCAGCTAACTACAGAAAGTCTTTTCCATTCTTAGGTAGTATAACCTATACTTCTTTGCTCTAGTGAATTGTTGTCAGGCTCCCTGAAAATCTGCTCATATAAGAGGCATAGAGCAAGGCTCTGTGGAATGTGGAATATTATTCTAAAAGGAGACACTGTTACTTGGTTTCCTCAGACTTGCTCAAGTGCGAGAGCAGCCTCACAGCCACAAAATTGAAAGCATCTTTTCCTTTTCTCTACTTCCTTTACAGAAATATCTTGAACTACAGAAACTAGTGGTTTCTCAAAACCATTAACGAAAATCACATGCACGCTCTTTTCTGAGTCAACTAATCTCTGCAGCCTTGCTTTTCCGGCACACTTCCCAAGACTCTTGCAGGACATTCTTCTTTTATCTTCTGTCCAGATGTTACTAGTTAGCAAGTGTTACGCACTAGTGACTGTGAGGAATGCTGGAGTGGATCCAATGAGCAGTCATACACATTCAAGTGAGATGGAACCAGTTTAAATTTTATTATTTAAAGAACTGAAAAGGCTCCAGCTGTGTTCCCCCATATGAACTGCATGTTTCAAGTTGGCTTTCTAAGATGCTTGTAGTGTGACCCATGGATTTTGCATGTGCAATGTGCTGTTAAACATGTCAAAATTTCTGTGAGCTCATTAAGCAAATAACTTCTCTGCTGATGTACTTCCCATTTATGTTGCACATGAACTCCCCAGGTGAATATTTTATAGCATTTAGAAGACAGGAGATGCCAAAGCAAAGATACATGTGCAACCCTAATTTTGCCCCTTTGCTGTCTATGGCATCTTGGTCTACTCCCCTCTAAGAATGCTTGCCTCATTCAGTGCATGGAATCAAACCCGCTTAATTAATGAGCAGCTATTCATTATTTTGATTTATTTGTATTTATCAGTGGGGCCCCCAAGCCTTTCTATCCATATGCTATTTCAGTCCCTGCTCTGAAAATAATTGTCTTTTTTCTAGTAGTCATTTTTAAAATTCAAGTGCTTTATAAACATTAACTGAGCCGTTTTCACAACACTTTTCAGACTAACAGGCTGTTATCAACCACATTGAGGCCTCCAAGTTCCACAGATAAAGATCAAAAGAGAATATAGTACTTTGGGAGACCAACATGACGTTTTTAGAGCTGAATTTTAAGGTTACTGAGTATTACATGCCATTTCACATGTTCAAGAGTATATGCCCTGCCCACTAATTCTGATTTCAGTCTTTCACTGCTATTTCAGTGTAAGGTTTCTTCATATGGTTGCACTAGTTATTGAAAACATAATCAAAAAAATTGCACTAAGTTGAATCACATTAACACCCACAAGGGTTTTTAACAAGGTCGAAACCTTTACATCTCTAGCATCAGCTTCTCTCTTCCATGTTAGCAGGAGTAAAAGCAGCAAGAGAATGGGTGTTAAAACCCATCTGAACTGGATCAGTTCTCCCTTTCCTCCCAACCTCTGGCCACACACTTCTGCACTTCTGTCTCCATTTTTTGTCAGCACTGCTGTTCATGGAACTGGAGGAGGAGGAGGCAGAATTAGCCAAAACAAAACAAAAAAGACCCCTACAGTGATAGTTTTCGGTTCCCTCCTTCGTTCCCAGTAGCTGTAAGACTGCAAGTACTCAGGGAAAGCAGACTCACAAATGCTGCTGTGCTGGGCAAAGAGGAGAGGAGAAAGGGAGACGGTGACAGCTCTGCACTGAGAAGGGCTTAATCTGCTGCAAGATCATACTGTAAGGAAATAAGCAGAACAGGGGATAAGAAACATATTTTGTCCCTGGGTTTCAAAGATTTGCTGACAACAAAGGAAATGAGACTATAGGAGGCAAACTGTCGCAAGTTCATACATAACGAAGGTGTATGGACTGAGATTTTCTTTTTTTTTTCCCAAGTGCTTATAATTCTTCCAAATCTGAACACTTAAGGAAGGGACAAAACTATTTTGTATTGCCATGTTCCAGGTCTCTCCACAGATGTAACTAAAGCAAGACAATTTTTTTAAAGCCTTGTTCACTGAGTTAACCAAATGATTTTTAGCTCAAGATTTCCAAGAAAAGTGTCAAGCTGAAGAAGATAGCCTTTGAGAAAATTTCATCTCAAAGAGCATTTGGGAAAATTACAAGCAAATTAAAACAGAGAAGTGCTAATTACAGTCATTCCTAATAACTTATATTTTCCTTTACACTTCTGTGGCTTATCCCACTGTGCTGGACAGCCTATAGGCAATACAAGCCTCCATGGTTTGGCTTTGTGCACCTAGCCCAACACACTCCAGGCTAAGGAGTTTTATAAAGAAACAGAGATCACAAATATGTAGTCCAATCATCAAAAATGATGCCTTCAGAATTGAACTAGAGCAAAGGAATTTCCCCATCAAGTGCCACTTCTTTCTTCTTAACACATACTGGGACAAGTTTAGCCATCAGCAGTATACAAGCAGCTTCCACTGGGAGTAAACAGAGTTCTCAATAAGTTGTCATATACACTACTTAAATATTTTCAAGGCATTTATTATAAAAGAGTCAGCAGAGGGTTTTCTGCCATTTCTGGGATGATCTCTGAATAATATTTAAGCAGATTCTTATAGCTGAAATGTGCACCAAGGCAGCTGGCACAGACTTTTGAGCATCACAATTCCAGTGCTAGTTTTATAGTGTTGAACAGGCCTGTCCCTGCAAAATTTACAAGTTCATTTGTGAAACCAAAGGAAAAATGTGGTGAATTTAAAATTTTGCTTTGGAATTTCCAGACCCACAGAAAAGCATTGGGTGAGGGAGAATTTGCAGTGCAGCTCTGACTTGCCTTTCTGCCTCTTCACTGAGCTGAGACTTCACCAAGAGTTACCAGAGACATAAGGACATAGATACAAGAAACTGGCAGAGTCATTTCCCAGTTAGAAATCTGCCCTTTCTCTCATAGATGGTATCAGCTCTGCCTGTATGCACCCTATGTATATAGTCATGTAAAACTAAGAGTCTCACAGTTACAATAATGGAATATTTCTTGCCTCATCCTTGACATCTGTTAAGATTTTTTCATTAGTACCGTGAATTAGACTGAATTTTCTCTACCACCCCTTGTTAGAGAAATGGATAGTCAGCAAGTAAAAACAAACCCAACTAATGTCTATTCTGGAATCATCATAACTTTTTTTCTTTCACAGACAACCATTGCAATATTGTGCCTTGGCATTGTTACATCTGCTGTCTGGGGACAAAAGCCTTTCTTTCTGGTCTTCTATTTCTGTGTACCGCATTTTATTGCCTTTGCCTGCCTTTGTATTTACACAGCCTAGGAACATGGTATTTTCCTGTTGCCATATTCTATTTTGCAAGCTTTTAGAAATGTACAGGTATGTCCTGGGTAATAAAAGAGTTACAGTATCTGTTTCAAGAAGGTGCTCTTAGCCTCTCTCGTCTTTCCACGATGCTGCTCAATAATTCTCCTATAAATAAATGCTGATAGTGCATTGATTCTGTATATGTGAAGAAAGGGCAGAGAGGAAAGTCCAAAAGAGGGTAGCTTCAAGAAGAGCAGAATTTCACAGCCTCATTTTCAAGGCTTGGAATCGGACTCTGTCCCTGTTTCTATTCCCAGCCACATTTCAGACTCAGGCTGTGAAACCCCTTGATGAATCACTCAGTTTATCTGTGCTTCAATTTTCTTTCTGAAAAAAAAAAAAAGAGGTTAAAATACTTACCAGTACTTTCCAAGTGCTTTGGCACTTTGAGGAAAAGAGCACTCAGGAAATGTGAAGTACCACTCTTTGTAGTTGGTCAGTTGGGTAATACCCAGAAGATGCCATTACACACTATGTGTAAATATGCATGTATTGATCTCAGCAGTCAAAGTAACCGGTTCTGAGCCTCAGAATAAGCTGTAGATACTCAGGGACTTACTGTTGCTTGGTACAGAGGCACTCTATGTCAATCATCTCTACCCGTCAATTTACAAGAGGACATCAGAGACTAATTCTCATCACAGTTATCCTGTCTTGTGTTGTGGAACACTGAATTGGAATGCAGGGGTCAGAGCAAGGGAGCATCTCATCATTTTCTGTGAAAGAGCTGATAGTATTGGATTGGCTGTATGAACAAGAATCAAAACTTAAAGCACTGTCATTTAGATACTACTAGTGACTATCCTTTAAGGTTCTATCTATACAAAAAGTTTAATTTAAAAAAATCTGCAAGTGCTCTAAAAAGACAAGGAAGAAGTTCAAGAAACACAGCGACTGCATGCAGAAACAGAAATGCAAGACTGCCTTCTAGCCTGAAGATGCATTTTCACAATAGGTGAAAGCCATTTAAAACTGTACTACCACTAACAGGGACTAACTAGCTCTGACCTACTGACCTTATAACCCCATTTTTCTGCAACATCTTTTGCTTCAGCACCAGTGGCCATGCAGTGAACAATCAGGTCAACTCTGAAGTTAGTGTTGCTTTGAGCAGGTGACTGGGCTATGTGATCTCCAGAGCTCCCTGCATTTTTCTAAGTCATGCAATAGAAACCTAACTACTACATTTTTGCAGTCAGTTTATTGAGTTTTCAAGGTGAATCACAATTCATACAGCTAACGGACTGCAAATAACAGCATAAGAGGAGAACTTATTGCTGGAGGATGTGTGGGTAACAGAGGAGGACCTACTCAAAGCCACTGTGGTCTCAGCTTGCCGTAAGCCAAGAGCGAACTTGGAACTTGAGGTAGCAACTGTATGTTAAGAAAACAGCTAGCATGGTTTGGAGGAGCAAAGTACTGACATTAAACTGGCAAGATAACTGGTAGAAGATTATGATCTTCCTTGGTAAGAAAGGATGAGTGCTGGGGATCTGAGAACAACAGGGACATTTGTGTGACCTTGTGATAGTATGCCTAGAAAGCAAAGTGGTCAAGTTACTGGCTGTCCTAATCTTCCTGTTGAGAAAGCAGAGTTTATTGCATGCTATTCATGAAAATTAGATTTTTTCAAGGCTTTTGGCTAAATGTTCCCATTTTAAAAAGCCCTAAGGCTCCATTTTTTATTTTCTTCTTAGCAGCTCTGCTGAAAAGAGACAACCTCTTCCTGCCACCAAATACAGGGTCTCCAAGATGCACTGTTTCAAATTAACTTCACCCATTCTTTTCTTTTTTTTTTTTTTTTTTTCCCCCGAGAAAATAGCTGTCCTGGTTAAAGGCACATACTAATCTCAAATCAGGAACTTTCCATAAATTCCAAACAGAAGCATTGTTCAGCTTTTGTAATTAGTAGAGGACAAGAATAAAAAGTGAACAAACAGTGATGTGGAGAGAAAAGGCAAAAATTGCACAAATAAGTCAGTGTCACTAATGAACCCTTAACCTTTGCAAGTACCTGACAGAAACTTGAGGGATTATGACACTTTAAAGCCAAATATTTATATTACAATATATGCAATGTAAAAGATGTTCTTATGCTCCCTGTGCATACTTGCAGTGACAAGCCTGCTTTGGGTTTTCAAGAATCAGCAATATAAGACATACTGAGAAAGAGTACAGGAAAGTCCTCTATAGGTTAGACCTAAAGGGAGAAGCCTGAATTTTTTTGATTCACCCTTTTTTGTATGTTTGCAGTGACAGATAATTTCACATTCATTTTTAAAAGCTGGGTCTACAGGGCTGACACTGAGCATCAAATGCAAGTCTTAATTCTGATAACAACAATTAAACATGACCATGTGGGACAAAATATTGGTGTGCATCTGAATGCAGCTGTTGATGGCCTACCTACTCCTGCTGGTCTGGTAATCTTTGGTGAGGCTCGCTTTGGAGAAGATTCAGGATGTGGGGCAACAGGCTGTACTGGCCGGGTCTGTTTGGCTGCTAGCTTTTTCAGACTTACTTGCCTCTTGTCAAACATTTCTTGTACATCTTCTAGTTTTTGTAGAATTCTTTGGGCATTGGCCTAGACAAAGAAAAGACAAACAACAGATGGTTGTTGGTGCTGGACTGAGCAAGCTGAGAAAGGACTTCTGTTACCCAGACTCGGACTAGAGCCAAAGATTGTATGGTGCTGCAGTTCAATGCAATCCAGCCCGTGCACTCTGCACAGATCTCAGTTCCACCCAGTAGGACATGGTGACTCATGCAGGCTTTCCAGCATTACTCTGAAGAAAATCACATATGTGTTTGGTGGCTACTCATCCGAGTAAAAGGTATTGTCCCAAGCAAT
>NW_008613980.1:0-20165 GCF_000691845.1 Merops nubicus | reverse complement strand
AGGGAAAGGGGCATATTTGAGCAGCTCAAATATATAACCCAGTACACTCTCATGCACTAGGTGGTCGGTGATTTTGAAATTCTAAGTGAGTGGATGCACAACTGAGAGGTTTTACCTTTATTTCAGGGGTGATGATCATGTCAAACTGATTGTAGAACTCCTTTGGGTTAGAGAGCTGGTGTTCCTTAGCTGTTACCAGGAACTTCTCGATTTCAATGAGTGCAGTTTCAGCTCCCTCTTGTGACTGGCACTTGTCCACAGCTTGAGAAGCCAAGAGGTAGATTCCAGCTTCACACCATTGGCTTGCCTTTAAAGAAAAACAGGGCAAGAAGGACCCCATTATTGCTGACAGTCCGTGCTGTTAGGCACTGCTTCTACCCATGAAATGTGGATTTGCCCTAACATGTCACTAGAGGGAATGAATGTTAACTTCACAGTGCCAAACAGTTCATGGCCACAAGTGACCCCACCTAGATATGTAGAACAATAGTAAGTTCAATCCAGCTCTCATGGGCTAGATGGTCCAGTAACATGTAAACTACTAATATTCCAAACAGAGGAGAAGTGTTACTGTGGTTGCTGCCAATTGAATCTGTCAGCTGTACTACCTCATTTCAGTGTTCAGTCACACAATTATCCAAAATTGAAACAACTATTTGAACCATATCAAAACTCCCCAAAACACCTTAGGGTTATAAAGCTCAGTTAAAAATACTGCAAAGCAGTTTTGTACTGTAAAATTTTGGTAATTCCTGTTTCAGATGAGGCTGTAGTAGCATGCAGACATTTTCAAAGCATTGAGCTTGCTTTTTTAGCTAGATCAGAGAAAGTGAAAACTGAGCAAGCAGTAAACTGTTCATCTTTAAGCACTGGTATACGTTTAGTTTTATCTTCAAATTTAGGCCTAACTCAATTTTTTTCTTAATTTTATTTCCTATTTTTCATCATTTTAAGATGATAATTATGGGAAGCTACTGCACCAGGTTTTATAGTAACAGTCTCTGAATTAAATGGAGGAAAAAAGAAAAAAAAAACCACCACACTATTTTTTTCCTCTTCATCCAAATTACCTGAGCTTATAAAAGCATTCATGCTCAGTAGAGCCTTACCAGGGCTCTTATCTGACCAGGTTCTCTCACCTTATCTAACTGCTTATGCAGCTCAAGAGACTTGCCCAAAATATCATACTTTTTCTTGGTTTCATTGGTAAAGTCATCACAAATACGCCTGAGTTCAACACACTTTGGTCTAATGGAGTCAACTGCATAATGGTTGTTTTGGATGAGCTGTTCTCCATGGAGAGCTAGAGACTGGGCCTTCTCCAAAGGTTCCTATGAAATTAAAGAGAAAAAATTCCAAAGTTAGATCTTAAAATGTCATGCATAATAAAGACAATCTATCTAATCATCCATGCTGTAGCCTGGAGGTAAAAGTGTTGGATATTAATCTAGCTGATATGTTTTGCTTTATATTTAAAACATTGAAAATGATGTTCCTTGTCAGTGAATATACTGAAATGCAAGGGGCTCCATCTGAACATCAGGAAACACTGGAGCACGTTGCCCAGAGAGGTTGTGGAGTCTCCCTCCTTGAAGATATTGAAAAGCCATCTGGACGACCTGTCCTCTTGGACAACCTGCTCTAGGTGGCCCTGCTTGAGCTTTGAACGTAGGGGCATTGAACAAGACAATCTCCAGAGGTCTTTTCCATCCTTAATCATTGTGTGGTAACTGTGATTCCGTGAGTGTACGCCGCCTTCCTCCTCACATACCAGGGACAGTCATTAGAAAAGTTTTTTTTCCCTGTGAAGTTCCCAATAATCAAAACACCAGTTTGTTTGTTTGTTTGTCTTTTTCACTCACTAATTGCCAGATTTATAGTGCTTTGGTTTATTTGTCATTCCAAGATACATTTTGGAAAACTCTTTAGATCCTACTGAGTACAGTTCATAAGCTTTGTCACAATAGGATGAAATTAGGAGTGGCTAACTGGAGTAGAGTACACATCAATATCTGATGTGATGTGGACGCTGGAAGGAAAATGCACATTCCAATAACCTTTATTCCCTTAGGCTTCTACAGAAGAGCTGTGTGAAGATCACAATATTTCTAAATCTTAATCCTATTCTTAAATATTAACACCAGCTTTTCCATTTGTTCATGCTCATGTTCCTCTGATTCAGCTTATTCATTTGTTCAGTGTTTTCTAATACTACTAAATGTGAGGCTGACCAGCTGATGGAATTAAAGTCCAAATGTCTGGAAAATAAAGGATTTTGGAAGGCATGGGTATTCCCCAAACTGCTATGAGTCTGAATAGGATAGTCTTAAAAGTTATCTTAAAAATATCTCTGTGAGGTATTCTGAACTTTTGAGCTTCCAAAGATGAATGAACCTTTCCTGGTTTGAAATAGCAATTTTTGAACTGGATTCTAACTTTCCAAGTAACAAACTGGAACTACTGGGTCTGAATAATCCTGGCTTCTGGAAATTAGGATCTGAGTTTTATGTTAAAATAATAATTTTGAATATAATTTTAAAATAAAAGCATGATGTAAGGACAGTGACAGAGGAGAATCTAGAAGATCATGTCTACAACAGCTAGAATACTATACTGAGTGCAAACCTGTCCTTTCTCTTCCAGTTGTTTCTGTTCCTTTAAGAGGTGCTCCACTCGAGTCACACTGTCTCCAATGTCAGCAAAACCTGCTTGTGCTTCCATGAGATTATCCAATGCCAGTTTTACCTATAAAACAAACAAAGAAAACCCCAACTAATAAAAAAACCCATCCAAAATGCCATCACAAGATACTCATAAAAATCTAACAAACCTCCAGCTCCTAAATATTCACCTACATCTTTTAGAAGAGACTGCATCTCAAGTTTAGACTTTCAGCTCACTCCAACAGGAAGAGCCAAGGAATAAAGCAACAATCAACTATTCTTCAATGAGCGCCCTGTTTAGGCCCACACAGTTTTGAAGACCTGTGACTCCAGAGTCTGCCTTACTCCAGCAGTTGGACTTTCTGAACCGTATTCCCCTGACTGGTGGGATTGGCAATTTACCATCACAGAAGTGATATTTGGTAACGTCACACACAAATGCAAAATGATTATGAGGAACGTGGTGTTTCACGTTTTGGCCTAAGAGGCTGGCACTTTCCTCAAATGGTGTAAGAGATCTGATAGCTGTCAAGAATTTAGTTTTTGAATATCCATTTCCAGTTTCATAATGAAGGGCTCGTCTCTCAGCTTCCTTTTTGGATTGCCAGTATACTCTGGTATAAAGTCTGGGTAAAATTTGACCTTATTTTTCCCTAAGGAGGCTAGACAGAATGAACAAGTGAAATACCTCTCTAAAATCATGTTCAAAGTGTCGAAGCTGCAGGCATTGTTCTAGTTTTAGGTGATGCTTGGTCCAAAATTGATCAAAAGCCTTTTCTGTTTCATCCAACTGAGCCAACAACCTGTTAAGAAATTGGAATGAAAAGAACTTACTTATTTCCTATAGTTAATTTCTTTTAAGTTACACCAGTTGATAGCAGATGGCATCAAGGGAGATGGTGGGAAGCCTACGTCTATGTAAGAAGGCTCTGTGTCAGCCTTCCCTTAAGCAAAAGAAAATGCTATTTGCAGTGGGACAGGCAGGAGTGTGACTCATGAGTGACAACCACATGGATCCTCCTGACCTGCAACAGGAACACAGAGCTGTTCCATGCACTGGCAGCCAAAGGCAGTTGTCTGTCCCTAGCTTCCAGCCGATTCTTCAAAGATAATTCAACCCTAATCCAGAATTAATATGATGCAATTATTATTTTAAAGAATGTTTAAAGCAGAGCTCTACTTGTTCATTTTCTTCACTCATCAGAAATAGGCAAGGACTGAATAATTTTTCCTAGTCTATTAAAAACAATAAATCAGAAGCTCTTAATGCCTCCAATGGACATTGTTTCACTTTGTGTAAGTGATGAAATATTCACAAAGAAATTAGAATCAAGGTGTCATACATCTTGAGTAAAATGTTTGACATCAGACTAATGAGTCATCCTCACAGTCTCTCAATGTTCTATTAATTATATTACAAAGCAGAACAGTTTAAACAGGGAAAAAGAAAAGAAAAGAAAAGAAAACAAAAAAAAAAAAAAAACCAAACAAAAACAAACAAAAAAAACCCAAACAAAACACCATTAAAGAAAGTCTTCTCTGAGTATCTATTTCAACAGACGTGCACTCACTGGGTCGGCAGGGGACCAGGCCTGATCTCCTATACTCCCAGTGTGTGCTGGAACCATCAAGTTATTGGGGCAAACACTGAGAGATCCCTCCTATTCCTCTCAAAAACAAAGTTCTGTTTTCAATCAACCCCTGAAAAAGGTGGTTTTAATTAGAGGTAGTTGTTGAATTCAAGATGAATTTGCAAATTCCTTTGGGATGACTGTTTAAAGGATTTTAAAGTATTCAGTGAAAAATATCAGCTCAGCTTTGCTTTCGGCAGCTTTGTTCCCAGAGAATGCAGACACGCTGAAACACGAGCACGGCGTTTCCCATTCCACTGCATCACATGGCACAGCAGAAGCTTCTACGTGGTGACAAAAAGCTTTATGGTAATAACTAGCATTGTAGGAAGGAATAGGGGTTTCTCTCCATGCAGCTGTGAAGGGGTATGCATCAGAGTATCATCTTCACCTGTTCCTCCCCCAGTGTTTCCACAGACATGCACAAGCACACACCCTCTCATCTCCTATGGATTCAGATGCCACTTTCTAACCAGGCACAGAAGTTTGGAGGACACATGTTATGGAGAAAGTAAGTCCCACATTAAATCTTCAGCCAGGTAGTTAGTGGTCCAGCCAAAAATTACCAAGAAATTCAGGACCTGTTTGAACTTGCCTCGACAGTTTAGTCAAGTAGCTTCCTCAAAGCTATCCCCTTCTCTGAATTACCTTTCCAAAAGATCCTGAACAGCTGAACCAGTGGGAATTTACAGTCCACATATTTAAATAATTTAAATTACGCTTGCATTTCTTAGGAATAAATTAGCAACTTGCACAGGGTGATTTAGCTTCACTGACCTTTCTACTGTTGCCACATTTTCCAGTTCATCTGGACTGAGTTTGCTGTTGGCACTGCGGGTGACAGGCTCCCTAATGCATGTCAGTAGGGTGGCCCCCTGCTTCACAGCTAGTTTCAGCTCATCCTGAGGGGAAAAAAAACAAGCCAAACAAATTATATGTACTTATTCTAACAACACTCACTTCTTCTAGATGGACAACAAAGTAATGCTAAAGGAGGATTCTTCTGGAGGTATTAAATACTTGGAACAAAATATAAATGCTTACTAACATTGGTATGTTCTTCTAGAAATGCAGGGACTAAATTATTCACTTTGAACAATAGATATATTTTTCACAAAAGGAATAGTATATAACTTCTGAGCAGATTTTATTTCTGACCAGGCAACTTGCAGAATGAATTATTCTACCACAAATTGAATTCAGTGGGCTGAGCGACTGTGCTGAGATGCTGCACTTCTTAATTGCACTCTCCAAAGAGAGTTCATCCTTTCTGATGAACCCTTCCTCAGGAACCCATGCTATTCCAGGTGCAATCCCATCACACCCTCTCATACAGTAGAGGTGACATTTCCCTGTTCTACCATTCTTGAAGCTGTAAAAAGTCCTTTTTCACACTTGATTCAAATCAACCTCCTAAACCCAAGTTTTCCTCCTCTTCAGTAGTTTCCAGACAACAGACTTCCAAATGATGACAGAAAATTTTGTTAAATCAAAAATTAAACACTACACTAGTGGAGCTCTCGTGAGACAACATTCACCTTCAGCTTGCTGTGGTGGTCAGTGTGTGTGGAGAGGAGGTCCTCTGTGCACTGCACATCATTGGGAAGTTCAGTCTCTGCTAGATCTGTTCCAAAGGTCTGTAGCATCTGTGCTGTTGTTTTAACTGTCATTGCAAAGTTTTCAATAGCCTGGAACAGCAAAAACAAAGTCACAGCCTGATTATTTACCCTTAGCCCTTTAATAATGCCTAGTCCTTCAGACACACTATGCTGCAAGTATTACATGCCTGTAAAGCTGTTCATACTGTGCTTTTTGGGGTAAAAGCTACAGATTTTAATTTGTAAAGCTACAAATGAAATCCTGTGTTACAAATGACCTTTTCACAGGCCTAGAAGTATTGGCATCTCCATGAACCAGCTGGGGAAGTCCCAGAACTTAACAGACATAATGAAACCACAGAGGACATCAGCTTCAAAGCCAAGACTGGAACTTCAGATCCTCTGTCTGTGCTTGCTGGGAAATTCTGCTGTGTTTAAAATTTTAATTAAGGCTTTATTTAAGTTGAGGAGACTCCTGAAGTATACAGGGCAAAGCCTTTTTACATTTACATTTATACAGCCACTGTTCACTCAGTAGTAATCTGTCTTCCCCCTGACTTCTGAAAATGTTCATCTTCGTCCTACCTATCTGTAGTAGACACATTCCAGTCACTTCCTCCCATCTGTTCATATCAGCAAATAGAAGAACAACTTACTGCAAATACAGCTAAAATGTGTAAATTCATTGCAGCATTGCTGTTCCCGTATCGCTTGGGTCTACCAACAACAAAAAACTTGTGAGAATTCTGTTGGTTTACTGAAGAAAGGGGAAGTGAGGAAAGGCTTAAAAACAATGCTGCCTTTTCAGAGTAGAATGAATATATTGTTCAGATTTGTGGTATGTGATTAAACCTTTCTATCTAGTAGCAAGGAACTGCATGGGATGTTTTTTATGATCATGCCCCCAGTTTCTTAAGGGACTCTATTATATTCTGTATGGCTCTTTACTCTTTACACTTTTTGATCTAACCCGCCCAAAGGTTTGAGTCAGTCAAGAGCACTAGGGATATTCTTACAGCCAGTCAAACACTACATAGTTGTTGCAAGCTGCATTCTCTTCTCCAGCAGTGATAGGAGTTCCACATTTGGAACCATGACACTGCAAATTATGCTGTGTGCTCAGTGAAGAAAAAAAACTGGACACAGATCTTCATTCAAAAGGTGCAGAGAAAAATTATATTCCACATATGTGACCTGAAACATGCCCCAGATGAGGCAATGCTAGAAGAATTCTTAGCCTTCTTCCCTTTTTAATTTTTTTTTCCCAAAGAATTCATGTTTGCTTGCAACATAAGCAGTATAGACCCACACACACTCTCAGCACTGAAACTACTGGATTAAAGTTGGCCAAAATGCCACAATTCGGCCTGCAACACAAATAGAGCCACCCACGAGCAAAAGCCATTTACTTAAAGCCAGAAATGCTCTGGGCAAGAAAGCTCATAGGCTCCTAGCCATTCAAGCTAAGAAAGAAGACTCAAGGAACAATGCAGTGAGGTTGTGGTGTCACTACTATTTAGCCAGGTCAGAAAAAACACACTGGCAGGACAAGATATGAGAACACTAAGAGGAGAAGCAAAGGGGACGAGGACTGCAGCTCAGGGAGACTGAGAGTCAGGTTGCTTCAAGGTGCCATGGAGGGTGACACTTCCCTGCTGACAGCCTCTTATCCAGCAGAGATTCCTTGGCTGACTGCACCAGGCACCATGAGCTTATCAGCGTTTCACTTCATAGCACGCTTGCCCCAACCCTTTCCTGTGCCTATGAGTAATAAATTGTTTCACATACCTAAGTTACATCTGTGGGGTGTTTTTTCAAGTCTCTGTGCTTGGCAAAAGTTTTTCAAACAAACGTAACCAAAAGCCCTGGGGATTACATAGCCACACTTACCTCAAATCTTGGCTCACTTTTATTTGCATATTTTACCAAAATATATATTCATGCTTAATGTAAACTCCTGTCATCAATAAACAATACAGCCTTTCTTGTGCCTCTTTTTACTCCCCTTCCTCATTTTTTTTTTCAAGCCTTCAGCTGTTTCAAAGCTCATATAGAGTATTCCTTCAGACTTGCCCTTCCTGCAAGGACAGTTTAATATTTTTGATACTTTTAACATGTAAACCTCAATTCTAATCTCATTGTAGTCAACACAGCTATGAATGTAGCAAACCAGTGTTAGAAGAAATTCATATTCTGTATTTGCATATTCAGAAGCCTGAAATACTTGGTGGTTCTCAAGGGGAGTAAAATTTAATTTTATACAGACAGTAAATCACAGAAAATGATAGCAGAAAAGTGGCAAAAGTGATTTGACTTAAAGCTACCTCAGAAAATCTCTTTTCTCAAGTGTTAGACCTAACCTGCAGGTCAGCAAGAACGGACTCAAATCAGGGGCTGCTCAGAACACTGCAAAACATTTGGGCTACTTAGATGTGAGCTCTAACATACCAGTCTTGCAAGCAGACCCACAAAGACAGATGCAATCATTACATATAGTCTCTGGGAAACTAATCTCTTTTCTGGATCGTGACCCAGCTTTGCCCATTTTTGCTTAGATAGGATGAGGCAGTATTTTGGCTGCTAATGTGCCAGAGTTTGGGGTCTGTTTTTTGAAACTGTCACCTTTTCTGGGCACCATGATTATATGGTGCCCAGATATATAGAATCATAGAATCATCCAGATTGGAAGGGACCTCCCAGATCATCAAGTCCAACCACCAAGCCACCAGGGCTCCAAAGTCCTCTGCCAGAGGACATATGATAATGAATTGTTTACATTGTTTTGAAGAAGCCACTGAAATGCACTAACCAACCCAAAAGGGAACAATCAGACATGGAACAAGTTTCCTCAATGGCAATAGAATAAAAAGTCTTTCTGCCTTCCTACAGTTATTAACTGTTCTTCAGTTACTCAAAATAAAGCCCAGCTGGAGTGCATGTTTACAGAGCACAGAAATGAAAACAAATTAAATCTAATGTCTTGAGTATTTTTCTTCTCTCAAAAACATGGACATAATTAATCATTAAAGTGAGTATTTTAACCTTTCATCCAAGGTATATAAAAGGTCATAAAGTGCTAAAGCATATGTTCAGCTTCAACTATGACTTGAAGGCCTTCAGATTTCACCAACTATTCAAAAGGTAAGAAAGTGCCAGAGGGCCTTGCTGAGTAAGAACACCGAACACTGTAAGGCCCTAGTCCAGCCCAACAGTGAGATACAATTACTACTTCTATTACAGACTTCTGGGGAATTTACCTTTCTCTATCTGGGTCATGGAATCCCTCTTTCCATGAGTCCCTAGCAGAATCCGTAGACTGAAATGCAGCTGAAGAGTTACTACTTAATGGTTGCTCTACACTCGTCACCTGGACAACTCTGGGAATAGACATGTGTGAGGACAACACCAACACTCACAGTTCGGTGATGAATCCACTGACTGTGGCCATACTCCAGTGTTCCTCCCAGCTCCCGGGTCAGCTGACTTTTGTCAATATAGCCATGCAGATCAGACACAGAATTTAACATGATGATCTGAAACGAATCCAAACACAGTGGTCTGAGAGAAATTACAAGCCCTTTCCATCCTTATTCCTAGGATCTGGGTTTGCCTTAAACATATATAACCAAACTGTAATTCCACCAAAGGCAGTAAATTCTCATTATGTATTTGTTCATAAAATGGCCACAGTTTGTTTTCACTGGATCTTAGCTTCTCAGCTTGAACATGGCCATCCTTGAACAAACCATAATTTGATATCATTTTTCTCCTTGCTAGGCTGAAGATGCAGTCATTTTGTGTGTGCATCAAGAGCAAAACTATGATATTCATTATGCTCACACAAAATTCCATCAAATAATTTCTGTAATTTCTAGATAGCTGTTCTTTACATAGAAATGGAGGAGTTAGACATCTTCCTCAACACCAACCACTTGATCCAGGGAAGAGCTGAAATTAGACTTCTGACAATAAGATTTTCCTTTCAGTTGTATCTTTTTTTTATGGCACTGTATGTCCACTGAGTTCACTGTCATTTTAAAACAATAATTTTAAACCATGATGAAAGAGAAAGGACAGACAAACCTAAATCCGTTTTCTAACTTCAAAGGGGTCTCTCTACCACTAGTCCTGCCTAATGAAACCAAAAGCAGATTTGCATTCAGCTTTGGGTAACCAGCATTACCTTTTGGCAACCACTGCAAGTCTGGGAACACAAGTGATTACACAAGTAACACACATCTTTAATTATGTCTTGTTGTTCTAATAGGTAGAAAACACACCCTGATTTCAGCAACAGAAAAATGAGATGTTGAGCACAAATGACTAGAAATTTCAGGCCTTAGACTTTAATATATATTAAATTTATTACTTCACTCTGCTGTTTAAAGAAAGGATAACTGGCTGTGCCTGTTAGCAAGCTCCAAGGGAGCACAGTAAGTGCACTTGCAGGCACTGTGGACAGTGAGATGAGTACAGATGTATGGAGGAAGGAGGATGTACAGTCGAGGCTGACAATACTCTAAGAAAAGCCTTGAGAACAAACCTGAACAGGTTTTTAGCTGGTCTTTGTTGCAGAACCATTGTAGAATAATTCAAGTTAGCACGAACCTCAAGTCTATAGTCCAACTTCTTTCTCAAAGCTGGATCAGCTGCGAGATCAAACCAGGTTGCTCAGGGCTTTATCCACCTGGGTCTTAAAAACCTCCAAGGACAAAGCCTGTACAGCCTCTTTGGGCAGTCTGCTCCACTGCCTGATTATCTTTGTCACGAAAAAGATTTTCCCTTATGTCAAGTCAGAACAGCCCTTGCTTCACTTTATGTCCATTATCTCTTGTCCTACTGTCACGTACAACCTGGCTGCATGCTTTCAGTAACCTGCTTAGAGAGACTGGAAGCTGCTGGTATGACATATCAACCCTCCCAAGACTTCCCTTCTCCGGGCTAGACAAGCCCAGTTCCTTCAGCGTCTCCTTATAGAGCACATGCTCCAAGCCCTGACCTTATTGATGGTGCTCTGTCGGCCTCACTCCAGATCAATATGTTTCTTGTATTGAGGGATACAAAACTGGCCAGGGTATTCCCAGTATGATCTAGTGAGTGCTAAGTACAGGGGCATAATCGCTTGTCTCGATCTGCTGGCTAAGCTCCTGCAAGTCCTGTTGCTGTTCATGCAGGATGCTGATAGCTCGCTGCCAGTGCACACTGCTGGCTCACATAGAGCTTGCTGTCTACCAAGTTCTCAGGTCCTTTTCAGCAGAGTTGCTCCCCAGTCAGTCAGGCTACAGCCTGTATCATTGGCAACAACACAACACTGTTGTCTTGTTGAGAGGGAAGAATGCAAGTTCTTCCTCCTTGAGGACGGAAATCCTTCCCAGCTGCAGGACTTTGCATTTGTCCCTTTTGTATTTCATAATACGCTGGTCAGCCCATTCCTTGAGAGCCCCTGTCTTTGAGTGTTATCAACCGTTCCTCCCATTTTAGTCTTGTCTGCAAACTTGATAACAGCACATCCTGTTGTCATTGATAAAGGTGTTAAGCCAGGCAGGTCCCAGGAGATATCACTACACCACTCCACTTTTTGCCTCCCTCCAGGTAGAGTATGACCCATCAACCCTTACCTTTTGAGCCCAGGCAAGCAAAATTTCTAAATCCCTCTCCTTGTCTACTCATCTATGCTATAACACTATAACTTGGATACAGAAATATTGTGGGAGACACATCTGGTCCCATGGACCTGTACAGGTTGAATATTCTCAAGTAGTCCCTGACTCAATTCTCTTTCACTTCCAGCAGTTAATCTTCTCCTTGAATCCTGCTTCTAAACATAGAGACCAGAAGATCTTGCTGGCAAAGAAAGCACAGAGCACCTCAGCCAAAGCTAAAGCGAAAACTATGCCCTGAATGTGTTGCCGATGGCTGTTTCATTGTGATCGAAGCCAGAAAAATAAAAAAAACCCAAAACTACATTATTTTGGAGTAGCCTCTGTCTGGAACATGAAGCCTATGCACAACTTCTGAACTGCAAATCATCTTTGAGAAAATAAGTCTTAACTGCTTTATAGTTCTTCCCCATCAGAGACGTTGCTGACAGTTTGGAAATTTTTTAATACTCTAAACTTCACTGAAACTACAGAAAAACAGTCATGCACTTTTCTTTAAGGAAGATGTTTGCTTTAACTTGATGTGCCCAGCATGAGCCACAAAGCAAAATTGCCAGTTATGGTGCTACCCAACAGGGCACACATCTTTGCTCTGCAGGCATCTCTACAGGAGAAAGCCTAGGAGAGATTCAATGCCCATCTAAGAAACCAATCTTATGGAGCATTAGCATCTCCCCTACTTCTTGCCAGACTGAAGACAGCCACATTCAGTAAGTTGGAAAATACAAGAGATTAGCAGTTTAGAAAGGGAGAGCCTGCATAAGCAGGTCAGCAAAGGACACAGAGTTGTGCTGAAGTTTCTTTATGAGCCATCTGAACGTAGTCAGTCTACAATGGTCAAAGAACTGCCTGCTATGGACACATTATTCAACCTTTTTTGTATGTTGTGACGATGTTTCCATTCACTTCCCATGATGGCAGGTTGCTTAGGTAAATCTTGGGATGTTC
Organism: Merops nubicus; assembly: GCF_000691845.1. Taxonomy (NCBI): domain Eukaryota; kingdom Metazoa; phylum Chordata; class Aves; order Coraciiformes; family Meropidae; genus Merops; species Merops nubicus. The sequence continues at coordinate 7,665 of NW_008613980.1, read as the reverse complement.
CTTTTGAATTCCCAGATTTTATCTCAGCTGAACCCTAGTGTATCTCCTATACTCCTGCATCTTGCTCCTGGCTAAAGATCTTAGTCAAATCACTATCTCAATAGAGAATTATCTCAAGAGATTTTATTAACTACATTTGTATGTTAGTAAATCATATAAATCCTGCATTTCCTTATTGTGTCTGGTTTATTATTTCAGCCTTTATTTCCTGCTTCTGTTTGCTCTTCTGGCTACTACTTAATCCAATGTTGATTTAATTCAGCAAATCTATTTTACTAAATATATTTGCAGTCTGATTGCTCAGATAAATTCTTTAACAAATGTTTCCTTAACAAACGCACACCATATTCTTAAAGCCCCTTTTGAATGCTCATGTCCTCGCCCTGACTCACTTGTACTTGTGATAAGAAATGCAACCACAGCCCAGCCATGACATTAATGTTGTCATAGTGCCAAGCACAACTTGAACAAACTGCAAACAGTACCTGTTATAGATAGATACCTAATTCCCTAAATAAGGATATAACCCACGGGATGAGAGCTCCTTGGCTGTGTTCTCATGCTTGGCATGTAGGATGCTATTCTCAAGGTGGACCAAAAGATATTGCTCTCAGTAACTTACCCATTCTGAAACTGGGCTACACAGGGGCTTGCCTAGGTGGTCTTTTTAAGATGGGTTGCAAACACAGGTGAAAGACCCCTCCAGAGAGCATGGCAGACCCCAGGAACTTAGGACATCTTTAGCAGAACCCTCAGCAACTTACAATAGCATCAGGCATACGTGGACAGCCTGTATATAAATCTGACCATCTGTCTATAAATACCTGGGCAGGAGGCAGGCACATCTAGCAGCAAGTATATCGTGCTCTTAGTTTTTGTAAGACTGATTTCTAAGAGTTCTGTGCACATACCCAAGATAGCTCAAAATCTGAATGTCCAAGATGACCCCAAATTAAACTTATATCTTGATTTTCCTGCCTGTAAGGAAGAAGTTACTATTTAATACTTAATGCAGTGCTTGGCCTCTGCCTAGAACTAACCTCCCTTCCAACTTTTATAGTTTTAAGTTGGATTTGAAATGTAACACTTGTCGTCAGATAAATTGCCAAAAGTATAGAAGATGCTGAATATTTAGAAAACACTAGTCCTTGATGAAGTTGTCCCTTTCCAGGCTGCAGTCATTGGCACAACAGTTGCTATGGTAACAGATTTGGGCTTATTAAACACAGAAACATCCTTTTTAGAAGGTGCTATAAAATTAAAAGATTTTGTTTTGTAGTCAAACACAAATTTACATAGGTTTTGCATTTTGACTACCAAAAACCCACCCTTGCCAAACTACAGTCAACATTACAATTTAATTCACAATAACCAAATTAATATTCCTGGTTCGTTTCTGTATGAATTGTAATAAATTGGCTGCTGTGTTGCTTCAGAAGAAGCATAAAGTGTCTTAAACACCTGAATTTCAAACAGAGCTAGACTATGCTGGAGGAGAAGCATGGGTCTTTTGCAAAACAATATAAAACCACAAGCAAAATCCAAATACATAATCAAATAATACAAAATACATACAAATGGTACAAAATCAGTCCAGTAAAGTCATTGTAGAACACAGTATGAATCTGGTCCAGGATGAAATACCAAGAATAATCGTAATTCAAGTTTATTTGTAAAACACTTCAAAACCACATGCAAACATGCATCAAGGAACAATCCCCAAAAGAGCTCTCACAGAATAATCTAAAACTTCAAATTTTTCAGGATTGATAACATGCTTCAAATCACATTCTCATCAACTTAAATCATACGCCAAGTGCATATAAAAAAAGTCAAGTGCATATAAAAAAAAAAGGTAAAAAACAAACTTTGAATCCTGAGGGTGTGGGGATCATAAAAACCACTAAGAACAGGCAACACTAAGCAAGGACTTAATGGGGTCACCATCAGCAGTCCCATGGAAAATACTTCAAAGAGTGCAGAATTCAGCCCTAGCCTTTCACTGCTCTGTAGTCCTAAATATATCTGTCAGTGGAGTGAGAAGATCTACCTCTGCCTAGATCAGGTAGACAGCTTCACTGAGCTAAGATGTCAGTAATTTAAAAATGAGTCACATTTTATAGCTAGATTGACCTTCCACATGGGAACTCGTCCATCAAATACTGTTGCATCCACTGGTAATTAAATCTTTGGCATTATTCCTATATACCCCATACAGACCCAGATGAAAGTCCCCAGCTGCCACTTGCACTCAAATTTCAGTTACAGGGTTATGAGAAATCGCTGACACCTAAGAACTGCAGATATGGAGATGAAGAAAATACATGGGGAAAAAAATGCATGCTTACCGGTACCTTCATTTTAAAGTCATCGCGGTAGAGTTTAATGCCAATGTCAGCGATGGTCCTTTGGATAAAGCGGGAGGGTCGCAGGACAAACACCAGCTGCAGGTTTCCTGGAAATGCTCCCTGCGGGAAACACACAACTATAAGAAGGTGTACCTCTGCCTTGCAGGAAGGCCAAGGGAATTTTCAGCCAAGGGTTTCCTAAAGAGGGCAAAGCAGGTAGGACTTCCTAAACGTTGCTCAGTCCACCTGCTGATATCAGCTGGTCCGTTCAGCACAAGCCCATTGCCACTATAGAGACATAGAATCCTTTAGGTTGGAATCTCCAAAGCCAATGGAAAGACTGGCCCATGGATTTTACTGCCCAGCCATACATTGTTTTCTGATATGGATTTAACACAGCTTGAAAGTTTCTTCACTAGTCCCTTCATGCTGCAGATCTGAACCACACCAAGCCCCCTTAGCACTATCACACCATAGGTTTTCCTGAGTTTGTAGGCTGTAGCCACCAGGAGGCAAAACTGGCTACCCACATTTGACTTGGTGAAAGAAGTTGGTGCCACAGATGGATTCCCCAGCCTGACCTACCTTCTCACTCTGGAAAGGGTTTTTAATCTGATTAACCTCACATATTTTTCCCCCCCACATATGCACTCAACACATTCACCAGACATGGCCCTTTCTGCGACACCGAGCCTACATCTCTCACACACTCCCCTGAGCTCATCAAGCACAAAAAAGAACAATTCTAGAAGACAGCAGCTAAAAAGAACTAAGAATGAAAGGCAATTCTGTCTCAATTCCTTGAAAGAACATAGTTTCTTTGGTCATCCTTCCACCCTACACATCTGTGTATAAGTTCTTGTTCCTCACACGGCACGTTCTTGGTAGCAGATGCATAAAACCAGCTGCTTTCATTAGCACTGAAAATCAGTTCCTAGGTCTGACTTTTGCAAATGAGATATAATAAGCTGTTAAGAGTTTCTGACAGAGACCACTTACTGCTATGCAAATCCAAGTCCTTTAGGATCTGTTCCTTTCATAAGCAGGCCACATCATCACTCCTCAGTGCACAGAAGAGTACCCCTGTTATACTCTCCTAGGAATTAACTTCAGATTGCTAGAATTTATATTGCAGTTAGCCCAGAAAATAAGAAATTTGTCCTAATTCAGCAGTAAACAAAGCTGTGTAACTTGTTACTGCAGCTTCCTCCCTTTCTTATTTAACACTCATGAGCTTCAGGGTAGGGGAGAATCTGCAGCCAGAAAATGGAAGCTAAAAATGAGCACAGGAGACTGTATCCTATGCTGAAGGCTCAGCAGATAATTTTACTTTCTAGAAGATAAATAACAAAAGCAAGCACTTACTGCTATCCGTGTTAGGGATGCCTTGACTGCACTCCATTTGTCCCGTCGTCTGTCGATGATGATGATGAATCCAATGCTGGCAGCCTCCAGACTGCAAAACAGATGAAATAAGTGTGCTGGGTTACACAGAGATACTCCCGATCCAAGGAAGTGTTCTGCAGCAAAACACAGCCTCTGTCAGATCACCCTCTAAACCCAGTACGAAAACGCAACGTACAGTGGAAAGAACGAATATTTGGCAGAAATTCACATGAAAGCCAGCAAATTTTCTCTTTCCAGTGTAAGGCTAGCAGCTTACACAAAACATGAATATTTTATCTGCTAAATCTCTCAGCTGCTATGCTACTCTGCTGCCAAATCCAGGTGACATGAATAGTTCAAGATCACAAATTACACCATGCTGTATGGAGGACAAAACATCAGATCTTGTTTTCTCTGCAAAATAACTCAAGTTATTAGACACCTCACTGTAGTCTTCATTCTCCAAGTATGCTGACATTTGACAGGAACACTTAGCTCCAGAAATTCAGTATCCTCCTAGAATCACCACCTTGTCTGTGTACACGATGACCCAGGAATTCTGGTAGACAAAGCAGGAACTGAAGAGTTGCATCTTGCCAATCACAAACTGGTTCTAGGGTTGCAAGTCATTAAAATGTATCTTTTTAACATACTGGATAGAATAACAGCTACTGTTCCTTCTCTGTACTTTTCAAGGAGGATCTATGAGGCACTGACTGGATACTCCAGCCCATCTATGTAGACCTTATCAATATCCCATCCTCTCTCTCTCTCTCTCATAAATCCCACTTTGGTGTGCAGGGCTTCAGTGGGACTGCTTTGCTCTCTGCCTTTCAAGAGTGCTAAGAGTTTGAGAGAAGTCCTTGGAAGCTAATAAGGACAGAGTGATAAAAAAAAATCTCCAGCACCTTCATTATAGCAGGATGGCTCAGTCATCTCTGGACAAACCAGAGGCAGGCAGAGAGAGTATCAATATCATAATCAAAGGACATACTACAATCAAACATCTAATCATAGATCAGGATCAAATGAAATTATATAAAACATTTCACTGATGCTTTTTCTATTGTACATACAAGAAGCAACCCAGGAACACCATTTTCATGGGTCCTTTTGTGCAAACTTGTGTCAACAGTCCACCAAAGCGTAGAAGCATTGGCATCACTGAGCTTCTGCTGCAGCTCTGAATGATCAAGAACAGCAACCTTAAAGCAAAGTGTTGTGCAGACCTGGGATGCCATGCAAATGTTCCTGATAGTTCATACTGGTAATGGGAAAACTCGCTCAATTTCCCACTTCAATACTTTTTACAGTGTTCCTCTGAGAATTACAAAATTCAATGGCAACAGATCACTCTTCCTCTTAGGTAGTGCAACATGCAGCTCTTTTTGTAGAAGACAAAATGTGTTTGCAGCAATGCCTCTCAAGCACAGAGAAGGTAATTAATCAGTTTCTCCTTTTATATATATACATAAACACATACACACACACAAATGTATGCACATCCTTCAATAGCCTGACGTGTTTCAAGGAAAAAGAATTACCAGCTTCCTATGCACACAATTGTTCTAGATGCTAAGAAAAAAAAGGTTCCAATGAAGGCAACAAGAAATTATGTGTATTGCAGATTGTTACAGAAAGGGTGCAAGAAACTAAACACAAAAGTCTCAACCTGAGGGCTTTTTAACCTACTTGAAAATCTACATTGGTTTTATCACCTTGTTTCTGCTGAATGGGACCAAAAACTGCTTTGGAAGTCTGGTAGGCATGAAAAGCCTGTGCAAATTGGCATCAGCCTCCAGACCACCAGGCAGAACCTCTGTGTTCAGGGTGCCTGTCCTGCCTAAGGGAGACATATAGGGCAAGGTCAAACTTCTTCTCTCTGGCTTGACAATTGATGTTGCTACAGTATAGGTGGAGTGCCAGGAATTCTGGTTACATCTTGGACAGAGAAGGTTGGGGTAAAGTTGCTGATAGTTGGGGAAATCAAGAAAAGTAAAAAGCCATCTATCATTTTCCTCCTTTGCTTGTGTGGTACATGTCTAATAAATTCCTCTTTGTTTAGTAATTTGCCAAGAAACTTTTGTCACTAGAGAAAGAAAACAACAAGAAATTGTGGGGTGCAAATGTGTTTAGGAGTCACAAGGGAATGGAAAGGAAGGGCAAGTTTTTACTTCTCAGTTCCCTTTTAATACTCCGGCACAACACCTCATGTCAGGCAAAAGGTTCCTCAGCATCAGAGCTGCCTCCACCCGGGGCACATTGGTCTGGCAGTTCCTGTGCCAGCAGCAGCCCAGCTGCTCTGTTTACTGCAGATGAATCTGGAAGCTACAATACACCAATCCTCCAGCTAATACAACCACCAATCCAAAAGGGGGGGAAGACATTGAGAAGCTGTCAAAGAGAAACACACTCTAAAAACCAGACTGATGTGGGTTGCACCCAGTTCCCTGGCCTAAGGAACAGGAGACCATCCAGTTAACACTGATTGCTGCCTGACCATCCAGTCCATGGAAAATTGGCTTGTTAAAGACAGGATCGTATGCATTAACAAATACTTGAAAACTCCTACATCCTATCAACCGGTTCAGACTAATCCAGAATAAAGCTTTAAACATTTGGTACTGATAATACTAGCAGTTGTCACAATCCAGTGCTCCCAAGAACAATCCCAGCACCCTTGCTGGCATCTTGTTAAAGCACAGACTCAAGCATGCTCTGGCCCCATACAGGTAGAGGCTAGCTCTTCTACTCACAGTTCTCCAAATGACCAGAGAAATGAGCAATCACAAGACACACGCCCCACTTAGGTTTCCTTGCTCTTGCAGGGAACAGGATTTGATCTAAATATCTGGTTAACCAGAAAAAATACAAAAAATGCATGTTGTGACTAATTATTCTAACAATGTTACAATTCAACATCCTGTTGCTTACAGTGTGTTACTGAGAGGGGTCTCTGGTTTAGAACAGTTATTAGTAAAATAGTGAGATATGAAGGGGGAATTAAGTCAATGCAATTCTCCTTTCAACAGTTACATGTTTAGATGACCTTGGAAAAGGCTGTCTCTTTAATACAATTTACATATTTCTGACAGCCATTTTAATTTTTGAGAACCGTGTTAAAGTAGCGGGAAAATGAGACCATCATTTGAATCAAAAGAATCACCAAAATATGGCCTTCACTCCAAAGAAACAGAGAATATATATTGTAATCAGCATCTAATTACATTTTCAGGTCAGACTCACACAACCAGTTTCTAGCTGCTGAATATCTCTCAGGCAATAATTGGACACACAGAATCAGGGTCAAATCTGATGCAGTTCTGTTGAAACCAGTGATTGAAATGACCAACAAAGGATGTGTGTTAGCTGAAGTTAACAAAATGCTGATGTTGGTCTAAAGAAATATATCATTCCGCTAATATCAGGTTCTCATTTTTATATGAGAAAAATCTGTTCTTTGCAAAATTTATGATGTAGCTAACCCACAAGTAATTATGTCTGTAACCACCATATTCACACAACCCAAATGCACACAGAAATTGCCTTGTTTTGCCATCTTCCTGATTTGAGAGACTGACTAAAGGCTTTCTAATAGGAGTGTACATGGAGGAGTCTAAAAGGATTCAGATTCAGACCCTTCAAGACAACTTGGTGAGGAAACTGCAATGGAACCAACTGACAAGACAGCATCTGCCAAAAGCAACAAGTACAACTGTGATTTAAACAAACACAAAAGTATTTGTGCCAAATAAAATTTGCCTCTGTACCTCAGAACTAACTTTGAACTCCAGTTCTTAGAGGTCTTTTCGATATGTAAATCAGAAGTCACTTAAAAAGGGATCTTTGTTATTTTTTCAAGTGCATGTCCTTGATTGAGCAGTTGATTTTTTCAGGTGTTCTCCTGCATGGGGATTTCATAGAATCATAG
>NW_008613979.1:2417-19473 GCF_000691845.1 Merops nubicus | reverse complement strand
AATATCTCTCTATATATTATATATAAATTACATATACAGATAAATAAAATGCTTTCTGCTGCCTTTCTGTCGCACTGTTCAGAGCTGTTAGACAGTCACACGTGGAAAAATGCCCCTGGAACTCTGATACCAGCTCATGTGCTCAGAGTCCATTGTCTCGCTCGTTTCTTATGTTAGTCCTTAGCCGCCTCCTCACATCTTGATTCTTGGTTTAGTTAATAATAATAATGATGATAATAAAAAAACAACCTTGAATGGGTTCTCATCTGTCTCTAATGGAGCAGTGGGAAGGTCCATGCAGGAACAGTGGGAACAGTCACGTGATGAATGAGATGCGTTCATCCCAACAAAAGAAACAGGACTAGAAAACTCAATTTTGCGACAATCTAAAAAAGGGGGCAGGAATAATTTTCATATCCCTCCCCCTTGGGGCAGAGAGCTTGGGTGGGGTAAGACTTCAGAGATCTTCTGCTCACAGGGACGCAGGTAGGGGACATCTTCAGAGTTTCTCTGGGGATGGGACCCAGATGTAGTGCCCAGACTGGTCCTCAATGATCTGTTTGATTTTGCTGTAAACCTCTTCAAGAGAGTCTCCTTGTACGATGGCTGGAAGAAGAGAACAAGCAAGACCTTGAGCACCAGGTAGTGCTGTGCCTTCCCTGCCAGGAGCTACAGGGAAGGCCTTCACTCTGCACCAAAGCGGCCAGTGTGACGTGGCCAATTAATGAATGAGACAACTCATGTCAAAAGAGTTGTAACAGGCGCACGATGACACAGAAGGTTAACCCAGCATGTCCAAGAGGATTAGTGAGAGCTGATCCTGTGCTGGCAGAGCTCCTCACGAATACGAAGTGCTGACTGGGTTCTCCACATCGGGCAACTAATCAGCTTTGCAAACCGTGTCACGCCACCACACCAAGGCTCGCGAGCAGCTGGCCCTGGCTCTGCAGCTACTCCACTGCAGTGAACAGGAGGGCCTCATGCAGATTAGCTAGTGTGTGCCAAGCACATACCCCAGGGTGCCAGATTTGTCCATCCTTTCTGATCAGCTGCTGAGGGGTACCTCATGTTTGTTGCCTCCTCTGCTGTGAAGCGGGAATTGCAGCAATATCAGGCTGGAAAAGACCAGCTTATGGCTGTTGCTCCCAGTAGTAACTCCCACCTAAAGACCAGCAACAGTCTCATTGCTTAGCACAGAGACAACATGAAGCACTTTGCTGTGCTTCCTGCATCAGAGGAGGAAGATGCACATGGAGGCCCAAAGCTTTCTGGTAACTGAGCATGCCTCTGTAGCCCAGTCAGGATCATCCTTCAGAATCTCTGTTGCCTCATTATAAGTTCCTGGAGCAGAACTTGCTACAGAGACCTCTCTGCCTATTACCCACTTCTTTTAACAACTAATTTCAGTCAAGAACATTCCTTCCCCAGGTCAACTTCAAACTCACTGTGCAAGTGCCTAATGGCATGCTGAGGGTCTGGCAAAATCACGGCCTGCACTTTCTTTGCATTCTTCCTGGAAGAGCAGATAGCAGCTCTGGAACTGCTGCCCAGGACAGGAGATCTGGGGAAAGCTTTTACCCTGTTTGTACTCGTACATTTGCTCAGCTCAGACCCATTTTTGGAATACATTCTGCTTGGGATTCTTCCTGGTAGATGTTAAGTGGGTAATACAGGGTTTTGGCAGGAATATTACTCCTGAACTTCAGAAAATACTGCACTGGAGGAAAGATGGAAAACCATTTTTTTCTGCCTCTTCTTCTGTCCGTGATTTTCCAGAATTAATCATGTTACAAACATTAGTCCCTTAATGCACAAGGATGCCTATGTCATGAGCAGCTCATCTCTGCAGGCACAAAGTGCCAGGCAGCCCCTTACTGGCTCTTCAGCAAAGGCTACTTAGGAAACCAGCCAAACTTCCAGGTTTTTTTCTGGGAGATGTTTTGTAACAACTCAGGACAGTCCACACACTTTAGGTCACTAACTTTTAATCTTTCTTCTTCAAAAATGTCTTTTCTCTTTTTGAAAATGCTCCCCTTTCCCCCATGCAGGGAATTTTATTTCTTGTAGCCTTGTAGTATCCTGAATCTATGCTGCACTTCCCCTGCCTGTGGATTTTTTCTTTTTTTCCTATTATTATTAAAGTTGGCGATAAGCTTCCATAAACTTGGAAAACCCTGCCTGACAACTTGTCTCCTTCTCTACAGCTGGTTACTCTTATCCACTGTCTTGAAGCAGTCCCTTTGCAGAGCCCTGCTGGCAAAGTGCAATTTCGTTTTTACTCTGATGAAGCTGGACATTTTCCCATGACCCTGCAGCAAGACAGTGCTGGTAGAGAGGTCACAGTTGCCAGCTGGAAAAACAAAATAGATCAGATAGAAGCGTGCTCAGGACACTCACCTGTAAAATACTCTCCAAACTCTTGCTCGAGTTTCATGGCTTTGTCAAAGACTTTGTTGGCCTGTTCGTACGTCTGTCTCCGGTTCATCTCCCTGCCAGGCAGAAAAAAAAACAGAAACTCTTTCTTAGCAATGAACAGAAGCAAGAATAGCCCATGGAGCTGGGGTGCCTGGAAAGCCTCCGTACACCAGGAATGGAAGCTGTGCAGGACCCAGCTCTCATAGGCAGGACCCTTCCCCACACACTCTTTGCTGCCTTGGCACTTCATCTCAGTTCTTCCCATAGCCACCTCTCTCCCCTTTCACCATAGCACAGAGCTTGACTCAAATCTGGACAATCCTCCAAATTTGCAACACCACTGCAGAAGTCTCTCTGCTTTTCCAGAGCCTGTTGCCACCCTTCTTGCCTAGGTTCAATCATCCTCATACAAGACCTAAATAAGCAACTCGACCCCTTCTGGCATGAGAAGGGTTTTTCCCAGTCTCCTCTGTACTAGCAGCATATCTTCTGATCTCAGACTCCATCTCTAGCTACTGAACCTCCTCACAGATAATATCCTCTGCTGCTGCTCGGAGGAGTTGCATATTCCCCAGGGCCAGGAGCAGCAGGACAAGCAGAGGGTCCCCCTTGAGGACACAGGAAATGGCTCCTTTCTGCTCTCTAGGGCTGTCCTGGCTCAGCCACCATCCAGCTGTGATCCACCACTACAGGGTGTTGGCAGCTCTCCTGGCTGGACTCAGGGCTCAGGTGAGCAAGTTACATCACACATATTTGGGACTATTTTTAGATTTCCCAAGGATAATCCTCTTTGGGGTGAACAAAGGGCTTTAAGCTGGAGCAATACATGGAGCCTGGATGCACCATGGCATTGAATGTGGAGGGACACCACAGAGACAGCAATGGCTCCAGCTCCTCTTAACAAGGTACAAATTCAGCACCAGCAGCAATTTCCACTGCTTTCTAAAAAGCAGAGGCAGCAGACATACAAACCCCTGACACGCCAGAGCCGCTCACCCTGGAGAGGTACAGGGTGGGATAACAGCCCACAGAACACAGTGTTGCACTTACATGAGAGCTTCAATGGATTTTGGTTTGATGAAAATGGCAATGGGGTAAAGTTGTGCTTGTTGCAACCTCTTGATAGCATTGCCAGACACATCCAAGATGCAGTGTTTCCCCTGGAAAGGAGATGATCGAGATCAGACCAACCCACACGCTCTGCTCTGTGCAGAAAACAGCTTGCTCATACAGATGTACTTGCAGAAGTGAGGAGCCACAGAGATGAAACACCAGTCCTGAGACACAAGCCAGCTCCCACTGGCCTTACATTCCTGCCTGCTTAGGGCAGGACAGTAGCAATGCAAAGGGAATGAATTTTTCTCTGAACATGTGAAACAGTTTACAAGCCATTGGCACACTCCAGCACTCTGTGAAGGAAATGCTGCTGCTTTGAGGTCAGCCAGGCCCCTTTGCCCTGTGAGCTCCTGAGCATGAGGCTGGTGTTGCCAGTGCCAGGCCTTCAGATGGAGTTTGGATGACAGAGGTATGACACTGAGGTGGAGTAATGTGGCTGAGAAAAGCAGCCACATGGCTTGGCAGAACTCTGAAGGGAGAAGAGGCTTGTGCCATGCTTGGTTAATGTGGTTACGGCCCCTCATTAACATGAGGAGAGGAGGGGAACTGCCCAATGCATCTGTGTTCAGGCCAGATGTGTCCTGGTCCCAGAAATGCCACTTGACACTCACCCTCTCTGCCACTGCCCGCACTGACTGAATGCTGGTCCCATAGAGATTGTCGTTGAACTGCCCAGCCTCTATGAACTTGTTGTCCTGGATGTCTTTCTCCATCTGTTCCCGGGATATGACAAAGTGGTAATCTTGTCCATCCACCTCGTTCTCACGCCGAGGCCTGGTGGTGTCTGGAGAAGAGCGAGCCGAGTGATGAACACGAGACCTCCTGGGAGGAAACCATCCACCCCTGCTCCTGGCCACCCCGCCCCCACGACAAGCCAGACCCTGCAAGTAGCAGAGCCACCATTCTGCCCTCCCTCCAGCATGGGCACCAAGCTCCAGCTGAGACTTACGGGGCACACAGGAACCAAACTTGTGTGGGAACTCAGAGATGAGGTCGTCATTAATTCGGTCCTTCGTCGGCCCCAGGATGATCACCGGCCTCGCGTAGTGAACTGCGAACAAGAGCCACAGCCTGAGGCCCTGTCTGTGCTGCGGGCAGATGACCCTACTGCCACTTTTGGCATCAACCTGCCCTCTCCCTGAAGGCCGTGGGTACACCTGAAGGCATCCCCTCTGTATGAGCTTATCTCTTCCTGGTCAGAGTCAAGATCTTCCCATCTGATGCAAAACATCTCCAAGTCCCCATGGAAGGTGCTGCAGGTCTCTAGGGTAACAGAGCAGCGAAGCAGCTCCCTTGTTCATGGCAGGAGCTGGATGACTGGGACAGCTGGGCAAGGATGCCATGGAGCTGGCAGGAGTGATGAGAGCCTAAGCGTCTGATCCAGCTTCTGGCAAGGAGAGACCACTGACCCTGGGACTATTCAGTCTGCAAAAGGATCTGCAGGGACTGAGCATCGAGTAGGGCTAAACGATGAGGGCTGGCGGTGTTATTCTGCAGCAGAGACATGGCCCAAAGCAGGGAGGGATGATCCTCTCCTCAGCTGGGGACTAAAGCCATCTCAATTTTAGCTCTGGATCTCTCCATTGGTCTTGCAGACCAGGTCAGAAATATTTTATCTTTATTAAAAAGGGGTGATCAAGGCTAGTGAAAGCCCTACAAAGTGCCATGCATGCTTGGCTCCCCTGCTGTACGCAACAGACAAGAAACTGCATTTGTGTTCATCTGGCCCTTGTAGGGCAGAAGACAGGAGAAGATCGCAGCAGTCTCCCTGGCCACGCTAGGAACAGAGGTGCCCACGCTGGAGCAGACATGAGGCAGCTCAGTGCCAAGACTTACTTTCTTGCCGCGTCACTGGCTCGTATGACAGGATTGTATCCTCTTGTCCTTCTGCAACAGAGCCAGAAAGAGGCAGGTGAGCACTCACAGCAGGTGTCCAACTCCTCTGCACCCACCAGGAGCTGACTCATGCCCCTGCCAGCATCCTGCAGCCCTAGGGACACCTCTAGGCTGCCCTGTCACACCACCAGCTGATGTGGAACATAATGGGCATGAAGTTACCAGCCTTTGATCCACATTAATTATCACATAACAGCTCTGGGTCAAGCCTCCTCTTGCCCTTCCCAATGCTGCAAGCTTGAAGCCAACTGAGATGCACTGCTGACCCTGCAGGGTGGACAGAGGATGTGCTGCTGATATTTAGAGGACTCACTGGGGATAAAGGAAGCATTCACTGCAGCTGAACAACCATGTTCTTGTACAGCCTTGGGCTCCAAAAGCCACCTATGCTAGACAACCGGCCTCTGGCCGTTGCTTCCTGTGGCAGACATTGAAGGTAGGAGACCACTATGGACTGAGAACCCACCACCCAGCCTTGAAGCAGGCTCTGCAGGCTCCCTCCTGTCCCCAAGACCCTGCTCCTCCTGGCCTTGAGGAGCTGGCTGCAGCATCTTGGTGTCACCAGCAGGAGGGCCCAGCCTCTGAACAGAACCACCACCGGGACAAGACAAGATGGAAGTGCTAAAATGTGCACACACACATGCACTCATGTGCTCAGGAGCGGGAGAGCAGGGAGACACACACTTACTGGAACTGCTCTCGCTGTCACTGGTGTTTGATGTCACGCCCTCTGCAAAGCAACCAGAGAGACCCCTTCAGACAGAGCCAGGGCAGAAGGCACAGGGGCACTCTGGCAGTCAGCCAGCATGCCGATCCCGGGCAGGGCAGCACCAGCTGCCTGAGAAACCCATGCCCCAGCACCTGCTGACAAGCCTGCACCACATGGTCAGGGCAGCACCTCTCACCCTTTGGCTGGTAAACCACGGACGTGCAGGGGCACACACTTGGCTACTCTGGGGGGAGACAGGGATGCCAGGAAGGGGCTGCCTGGCAGGTATGGGTTGATATGTGCAGGTGCTGGTCTTCCCAGGCTGAGGAAAGGTGGAGTGCATGGGGAGGAGGGTGCTAGTAAGGGAAGCGGGTGCAGCATGCATATGGAGGGCACAGAAGGGCACAGTTTCACGCTGGCACAGGGATGGGGGAGCCTACCTCCGGCGATGGGGCTGGGACTCACAGAGACAAGACAGTGAAAGGAGGGGACAGAGTCTGGGACTCTGCTTGCTCAGGCTGATCCCAATGCTGCAACCACCCCGCAGAGGCTTGCTGGGCACTGCCTGCCCAAAGTCAGGCTCTGGACTGGTCGGTTGTGTGTGTGGGGGTGTGTGGATGTGCACGCAGAGCTTGAAAGGGGACTTGCACCCAGCTAGGAGGGCAAAGGGGCTCCTGCTATTGTTGTTTTACAGCTCCGGGTAGGTGGCAACGAAGTGCTGTCACCCACCCCAGAGCAGACTCATTGTCACAGCCACCTCCCACCTACACTAGCAATGGTTCCGACTCTCCAAGCACTAAACTACCAGGCAGCCCAACTAGAAGCAAGAGGAAGAGGAGGATGAGGGGGTACAGCTCACCCCGGGTGTGGCAGGCAGCCCTCAGCTGGCAGTGCTTAGGGCACCGCACACATCCCCAAGCAAATTCATGTCCCCTCCCACGTGCAGCAGCAGCACCTCCTCAAGCCCAGCAGGCAGCCTCGGTGTTTCCCAGCAGAGGGGCAGCGCTGGCGGGGCTCCTCCTTCCCTGCCGAAGAGGAGGATGAGGGGGTACAGCTCACCCCGGGTGTGGCAGGCAGCCCTCAGCTGGCAGTGCTTAGGGCACCGCACACATCCCCAAGCAAATTCATGTCCCCTCCCACGTGCAGCAGCAGCACCTCCTCAAGCCCAGCAGGCAGCCTCGGTGTTTCCCAGCAGAGGGGCAGCGCTGGCGGGGCTCCTCCTGCCCTGCCCCCAGAGAAGCATAACTGCCCCAGCTGGAGCCCAGCCATTCCCCAGGCACCACCAGGCATGCCAGCGATGGAAAGTGAACGATGCACATCAAAATTTGACTTACTCAGGTTCTTTGCTCCATAATAATCGTCACTTAACCCAGGGAAGTCCTGATTTCACAGACAGCGAGAAGGGAGAGAGGGGGAGAGAAGAGAGCGCGGGAGAGGGCAGTCAGAGGGATGAGGGAAACAGAGCCAGACCAGCATTAGTTATTCGAGTGCAGAATGGCCCTTAGCTGCAACTGCAAGTGAAGTTAAATGTTTTCAGAGCTGATGCCATCAGCTCACTGCCTTTTGTGGCTGGACCCCTCCCACTGAGCTCATCCTCTCTACCGAAGAGCCCCAAGGGCCACCCTGGGTCTGAGGAGGGCAGGACGGCCAAAGCAGCATCTGCTGGCGCCAAGTGGTTGCAGCCCCAAGCTGATGACACGTGGGGCTGAGGCGTGTCTCTGTGGTGCTTTGTGGGGTACCGGCGGGGCACAGCAGCTCTGCACTCCCCTGGGGCAGACACAGTACTGCCACTCCTCTAATGTGCAGCAGCAGGGCACTTTTCCCACCCCCACCCGCATGTGTTAGCTGCCCACACCCCAGCGCTTGCACGGGCTGTGGAAACACAGGGGAAGGACCCCCCCACTGCAAGCTGGGATAGACAGTGGCAGAGCACAGGTAGGGAGCTGGCTGTGAGTCTGTGACATGGGCTGGCAAAGAGCGCTGTCTGCTCCATGCCTGTGCTGCATGTCACTGTGCCACAGGGCTGGCCAAGAGAAGTGTCCTAATGAGCCCCTGGCTCCAGCAGGGAGCTGACTGGAGCCCAGCTGTGTCCAGGCACTGCAGGAGATAACCTTCACTGCAAGCCAGAGGCTTTCAGAGGCTGCAGAGTTCCTAGAAGCCAGCACCAGCCTGGCAGCAGGTGGATGCGGGCACCCCCTGACGCAGTCCAGAATCAACCTCCTGCCTCTGCATTGTGCCCAGGTGAGCTACTGGAGGGGACAGATGTGCTCACTGAACTGGTGCCAGGGCAGAGGCACTGCTCTGTCTTGCCCAACTCCTCTTCCACAAGGTGCAAGGACCACAGCTCTGTCTGGATGCTTGCCAAAGCAGTGGATGCAGTTTAGCATCTGGAATGAGGAGGGACTGGGTTCAGTGAGCAGTTCCATGGCTGCTTACATCAGGATTTGAGGCAACAAGTTGAATGACTTGTCTTCATCGGCAAGGTGAACAGTGCTGCCAGGTGAGAGCTAGGGACTTCCCAATGTCTGCAGCTAGCTATCAGAGATGTGCCTCAGTCATGGGTGGGCAGCTCTCCACCAGCGAGGGCATGGCTTCCCTGTGCCCACAGGGTTTACACCTGGTGAAGGGCTCTCAGGAACACGTAGCTGCAAGTCACCTCTAGTGCATACAGGAAGTGCAGCCAGGACCTCCCCAGCCCTTCACGGAGGGAAAGGGCAGGGACAGAAGAAGCTCCACAGGAGATGGCTAGCACCTCACTCAGAAGGGGGCAGCCCTTGGCAGGGAGGGAGCAGAGCCCACAGCAGAGGCAGGGAGAGCAGGAAGAGGCAGAGCAGTGGGTCAGGAAGGTGTAAAGTTGGATGAAAGGATGACAACACTGAACATGAAGAGAGAAAAAGAGAATGCCAGCCCGCAGCCATTGCTTTCATTTCAAGCTCTGGTTTCTCCCTAACTGCTGGCATGACCGGAGCACAGACCCAAACATGGGCAGAGGCCAGGACTCCTGGCTACAGAAACGTGCTGAATCTGTCCCCACAACACAGGGGATCTGTAGGATGCACGCTTGCCCTCTCTGACCAGCTACTACTTACGTTCCTGTCCGCTGCTCTCCTGGGCCAGGTTCTCTTTGCTCTTGTAAAATGGAAACTTTCGAGAGAGGCGGAAACTCTTTTTACGTTTCGTTTTGATCGACTGAAGAACATGGAGATGGAAGGGAGGATAGAAAAAATAATGGTGTTTAACACATGGGAAAAATTAAAATGAAGAGACAATGAGGAGCTGTGTCAGGGCAGTTACCCTCAAATGAAATCATGGAGATTACATGAAAACTGTAATGCAGGAAGAAAAATAAGCATGGAGAAAAAATGTGGTAGGGATGCTGGGAAGCTGATGGGGCAATTGGCAGCTCTGCAAGGGTAGACAGGCTGTTGTTATCTCTTCCTTGTCTGCTCGCCAAGCGATCCACACAAGGGGTGAGGGCAGCTACCTTCACCTGCATGAGCTGTCTGCAGCCAGCTCTCAGCCCTAGGCTGTGGTGAGACAGGCTCTGCTCCTCCACCACTCCAACTAGGAGGCCTTCCCCAATGCTTCTGCACCATCCTGGGCTCCTCTGCTCAACCCCCACACAGTCACAGAGAATTCATGCCAAGCAGATGCAGGCCTGGGACACGTCCAGTTGTGCTGCTCTTTGCTTTGGGATTGCTCCAGCCGTCACATTGGGAGCTCTGGCCGCTGGGACTCATCCTGCTCCCACTAGCTACTGGTGCCCCACTGAGCCCCAGCTTGGCACTTACCCTGTTGGACTCAATCATGCCAGTCCGGGCGTGGAACTTCACTGTTTTCAACCGTGCTCTCTCCTTCTTTTCCACCCTGATCAGAAGTTAAAAGGGGAGAAAGAGCTGCTAGTCCTGTATATGGGCCCTTTGTGCCACCTGCTTGACTCCCCAGGCAGCTCCGTGCACCTTCAGGTGGTGGCCCCATTCATGAAGGGCAGCTTCTTCCCAGAGAGGGACAGAGGTGGAGCCACCTGCCTGAGGTCTGGCCAATGCCAGCATCTGCAGGAGAGGGGACAAGTCAGCCTTCCCGGGAAGGGAGGGATGGAGGACAGAGATGGTGCTGCTTCTGCAGACCTGAAGGCAGTGGCAGCCAAGTCTTCTGCTTCCTGTGACTTCCCACCTCATGGGACCTCACTAACAAGAGTTAGGCATTTTGTCACACAGAGCAGCCCACAGTCCACTGCTGTGACTCTGCTCCCACTTGGAGCCCCAGACCGGCTGACACCAGCTCTCCATCTCCACAGGGTCCACAGTGGGGGCTGAATGCTCCCTTCTTCAACTACATTCTCACTCAGCTTTAGGGAACACCTTCTCAGGAAGACCTGCATGCAGCCCCAGCTTGCAATTGGGGTGCCCTTCACACTGCACAGCCACAGAGGGGCAGATGGTCTGAGACCACAGGAAGATCCCACTTTGAGCTGACTGCCCAGTGGCTGCAGGGCTCATGGAGACTGGGGAGCTCCAGGAGGCACCATGCGACAGCTGCTGCTGACAGACACTCACCTTTTCTTGCTGGGGATGACCCCAATCTGCTCGCTCTCTCCATGGGGAGTGACAAGCCTGGCTTGCCACCACTCATCGTCGGAGGCGTTGATGACGTGCAAGATGTCCCCGTAGGAGAAGCTGAGCCCTTGGCTGGGCAAGCAGCTGTCCCGGGTCCGGTCGTAGTCGAACAAGGCTCTGTGGAGCAGCACAGACAGGAGCAATGCCCTTCCCGAGCACAACCAGGCAGAAAGGGCAGCAGCACTGCCAACCTCCCAGGGCGCTGCCACCTTCCTACATTAAAGGATTTAAACCCAACCTCTGGGGAAGCCTCCTGCTAAGGTGAGTGGGGCCACACAGCCACCAGCACACTCCTCCCACTGGCAGGCTCAGCAAAAGCGCCCCAAAGCACACGACGCAAGAGTGGTGCTGGACCAAAACAACTTACTCTTAAGTTTAGCTGCAAGAGGCATGTGAACCACAGAGGCATTGAAGGCAGCTGTGGTTAGCAAACAGGCAAAGCTCATGCAGCCCCAGAAGAGCAGCACTGTGTGGGACAGGGGGGAGCGGGGATGCAGGGCTGCTTCCTGCATCACTTCCTAGCAACTCTGGGGCATCAGCTCCCACTGCTAGGAGGCAGTTGCACAGGCAGAGACTGCAGAGCACTATCAGCACACCCTTTATGTATGTATAGGGGCACATTAGTCCAGAACTTGTGAATTAGGAAACACATCTGAGGGGGGTGGGTGGGGGTGTGTGTATATATCTGCTTCCACAACTGATTTCTTTCAGACACCTAAATATTTCCCCTGAGAACCGTTTATTTAGTTTAAAAATTACCTTCAATATTAAACAGCTAGAAAAAAAGATTTTATTAACTAGAGAAAAACCAATGACCTTCCTGTGCACACTACCACACACTGCACTGCAGCCTGTACCCACAAGCTGCTCTTGGTGGCTTCATGTGCAACTCAGTCTGCTCACGTCAGACCTCAAACCACGTCTGCTTTGATACACTCACTTTGCATTAAACTAAACCAAGGGAACAGTCACTAAGAGCACTACTGCTGGCAGCACAACCCCTGCATTTGATCCTGGGACACCGGGCCCTACTCGCTTTCCATCCTGACACAAGCCCAGGCACCACAAACACTGGCTGGTTGCTGGTTTAATCCTGGCACTAACAAGCCTTTCTCAACCAGGAAAGACATCCTCTGTCTTGCTCATTAGCCCTTTCCACCACAGGGACTCCCAAGGGGGTCTGAAAGCACATGGTGCAAATGGGAGGGCTAAAGGACCATGTGGTATGTCCTTGTGGAGCAGCAGAGCTGGAAGGGTTCTTCTTCAGCCATATCTCTGCTTCAGTACTGCCAGGGGAGCACCAGGCAATGAAACATCTTGGTGCACTTGGGACTGGGTTGATAAAGCTGGTCTTGAACAGGGAGGAGGAGCAGAGGGGCTGCTCAGGGAGGGCTCTCTGGGAGAAGACCCAGTGCAGCGCTATTTGTTCAGCTACACCCAGCCACCAGGCTTCTCCCCCTTTCCCAAGCCTGCTCAGGGCTGGGGCAGCTTTCATGCTTAGTCCCTCTGCACCCAAATGTGGCCCCTGGCATGTTGGAGCCAGCAGCAAAGCACCACAGGGCACTTTGGTCATGGTGAAGGTAAGCAACCTTTACAGGCAACTCCTGGCCAAAAGATAAAGCTGTGCATGGCTAGCAGGCCCTTGCAAGGCCAGCGCCATTGGGAGTAAAGCACCCATGGAACTGGTCAGGCTGGTTTTCAAACTGAGGCAGGCTGTGGAGTGCCCTGCCCACACCTTGAAGCCTGCAGAGTACTGCTGGCCCTGCAGCTCCCTTCCTCCTCCCACAGCAGCCAGACAACTGGCATCCCAGGGCAAGCACAGCGAGATCCGTGCAAGGTCCTGACTCCTGTGAAGTAGAGGCACGAGGCATCTGCACACCCAAGGGGTGATGCTCTTGGAGACCAGCCCCTGCCTGTGCTGGCACCCAGGTCCTGCTGTGGTAGGTGCTCCCCAGGGCACATGGGCTAAGCAGTAGTATGTTCACTCCACTCTTCCCCCAGGCCAGCTCCAGGCACACTGCACAAGCAGCCAAGAGAGCAGATGGCTTGGCTGCAGGGCAGGGGAGCAGTCCCAGGGGCTTGGCACAACTTCCCCCTGGTGCCCAGGCACAACGCCTGCCTACCCCGATCCCTGCCTGGCATGGCCCCACTGCAAGCAGACTTTGCCCTGTGGCAGCTCAGACAGCAGGCAGCACACCAACCTGCCTTGCCCCTGCCCGTGCTGCACAGCTGCAGCTCGGAAACACGTGGTGAGCACCAGCACCCCAAATTTGCTCCAGCAGGCACCCCACTGCCTGGCTCCAGCCCCGCTGACAGCACGTGGAGTGCAATGCAGCCTCACAGGGCTGACTCAAGCACTTGGGTAGCAAGTCCTGTAATTGATGTCCTGTCCATAGCGTGGCAGCTCGGCTGGTTTCGGATAAACTGTGCTCGAAACTACCCCGCCCAGAAGGGGGCCAGCCAGTGGCTCCTGCAGGCACCTTTGTGGGGTGCACTGCTGCCGGAGCCAGGGAGCGTTGGGAAGGGCCATACTGGGCAAAAGCTCTGCCTGGAGATCACCTTCTGAGCAAGGTGCTGCCCAGCTAAAAGCCATCTAAAGCCTCTTGGGTGTATGCGAGGGGATGCAGTGCTGCAGAGGCCACCAAAGCCACACAGAGGGATACATCAAGACATGGGAGATGCTACATGCAGCCCAGAGGCAGTGGGGAGTTCTCTGGCTCATAGGCATGCCCTGATGCAGCACCTATCCAGGCAGGGAACAGGAGACTCACAGGGTCAGCTCAAGCTGATCCAGCCTAAACTCTGCTCCACCTACAAGGGTGTACATGGGACAGCAGTGAGAGCAGGACGAACAAGATGTTTATTTAACGTGGCACCAAGCTCGTTGCACACCCACAGCAGAGGGTCCCAAGATGCTAAATCAAGCAAGATGCCTACAGAGACTTGCGGGAAGGTGTGAATTGCAGGAATACAGAGCTGTAGCTCTCCCCTCCTGCAAGGCTAGGCTTGCACCAGGTTCAGCAACAGCCTGAAGCCCCTCTGCATGGAGCAGCCATGCAGTGGGAGATGCAGGCTGAGGCTGATGCAGCCTTGACCCTTGTCAGCCTTCTCACAGGGAAGCAGCATCCCCTGCTCCTGCCAGCCCCGATGCACAACAGGCTGTCCCAGGCAAGGATTTAGAGGATTATTTTAATTACCAAGTTAAAATTACTTATTAACTGCCACTCCACTGGGGCAGTGTTGGGTAGGAGATGGCAGAAAGATGGCAGTGAGCAGGGTCTGCCCTGGTGGTGCAGGACTTGCAGCAGTTAGAGCTGCACAGCTGCTTAACCCTTGCGTGTCCCTCACCTGGTTCCGGACCAAAAGCACATCAAGGGCTCAGAGCAATAATCCTCCTAAGACCTTATATCCCACCCAGCCAGATCCTGCCACAGGAATGGCAGGAGGAGATGGAGAGAAACCTTTTAGTAGGGAGTGGTTCAAGAAGAGCTCCATGAATGCTGCCCAAAGCTGCCTGGGGCAGAAGCACTGCTGGGTGCTTGGCATTTCCCCACTTCACAGTGGTCCCCAATGAGTTGGTCTGGCCAGCAGCCACCCAGACCTCTGTAGAGACACCATCCCTTTATAAAGCAGAGCAGTCCTCAGAAGAGGCACTTGAGTTAAGAGCACCCAGCTCTGGCAAACCAGTGCAAAAGCACTGCCCTCCCTGGTGCACCCTCTGGGCTTCAAGATCCCTCTATCACACTTGCTTTCTTGGCCTACAAAACACCCAGCCACAGAGGTCCTGCTCTGCATCCTGCACTGTAGGATATTCCCACCCCACCTGAGGCGGGCTGTCTGGAGCAAGGCAGCAGGCAGAGGGGGCTGAGCCTTACCGGACGTAGAGGGATCTCTTCTCGCTCGTCCGGAGAGAGCCGGAGCCAGAGCTCATGCTGCTGTTCATCATCTGCTCTCTCAGGTCATGGATCTTCGACTCGAAGCGGCTGTACTCTGCAGGGAGAGAGATGGTCAGCGCAGGCAGGAGCTGCCCCTGAGCCACCCCACACACACCAAGCAAACCACAACTGGCAAGCACCAAGAGAGGCAATGACAGCCTGTCTGTGGGGCATCTTGCTCACAAGCCCATCTGTCCCTGCACACAGAGGGAGAACAAAGCTGAAAAGGCTGCAGCACCCTGCAGTTCAGGCAGGGCACCTGGAGCAGGCAGGGCACGGGCTGCTCCCAAACCCACTCCAAAGGCAGCTCAGGCAAGGGCTGCCGAGACCTTCACTACTACCAATGGAACAGCTGGCCAGGGCTCAGCAAGCTGCTGACCTACAGAGCAGTTCAAAATGTGCAGAGAAAGAGCCCATTCAGGAGGCAGTCACCCATGGGCTGGAGCAGCAAGGCATGACTACAGCCATTGGGGACTCCCCACCCACTGCCCTGGCACAGCAGAGCCTCTCTCCCCAGCAGGCATGGGGAAGGGGAAGGGAAAGCACAGCCCGAGCACACAGAAGAGGAACTTGGAGGAGGAATTCACCTTTCATTCATATATGCTGGCAGCAGAGACTGGCAGGAGGAGCCAGGGGCCACTCCAGAAGTCACCACCACCTTCCTGCCAGGCTGCTGGGCAGGAGCAGCCACCACCCTGTCACCTGCTGCTGTGCCAGCCCGACCTTCAGCCGGGTGTAAAGGTCAGGTGGCAAGTAGAGTGCTGCGGCACTGGTCCAGCTTACTCAGAGCCTACTGGGTAAGATTTGCTGGGTGGTGAGCAACAGTGGCACTGTGGCACCAGGGAAGCTGCCAGCACTGCTGCAGCCCTCTCCAGCAGTTCTCATGGAGTAACCGTGGGTTTTGGCTCCTGGGCACACCCTGCAGTTACACCATCGCGTCCCAGCGAGAGGGGACCAGTCTCATCCTTGCTATAAGACCTGCCTAGAAAGCATTCTCCACAACCCAGCAGTTTGGATGTGGTTTGTGTTTTGGGTTTGTTTTTTTTTTTTGAACTGGAGCACAGCAGCTCAGCAGCAGAGCAAAGCCCCAGCAGGGCAGAACACCGTGCAGGCTGCTGCCTGGCCTGCAGAGCTGCATTGCTTGGGGTGGGGGAACAACACGCTGCTGAGAAACACCCTGGGCTGCAGGGGAGAGCTCGCCTCTCACCGTGCGAGAGGAGGGGCACCTCTCAGTCAGACGTGGGGCTGGGACTACGGGGTCACGCAGCTGCAGCCTGACATTCCCTGACTCTCCAGACTTCCATTCCACAGCCAGGCCCGCCAGAGCATCCCCCTCCCACAGCTGTACTTTTACTTAAGGACTGGAAAAGGTGAAAGCCACAAGAACTGCCAAGCAGCACACAAACTCCACACGAAGCCCCTGTCCCTGACAAAGGACATCAAGAGGTGCTGCATGGGGGGCAGGGTCAGCCCCTTAACACAGAGGTCACCAGGGCCCTGCCAACCCCAGCTGCCCCGTGCCAAGCCACTGCCCCTGCCTGCCTTCCTGCTAACAGAGGGGACATGCAGAACCTGCCAGGCATGGGCAAGGCTTATTCTATAAGAAAACTGAATTCTGACACCAAGGTACCACTTTTGTACTCACTGACCTGCATCGGGGTTTTGTGGAGATCCCAGCAGAGGGAGATGAGCTTCATCCTCTACACCTTCCACCCCACACCAGGGTAGACCACAGCAGAACTGCTATTTCCTCCAGAGAGCTGCTGAGCTGGGCACCACATTCCCCATCCCCAGAGGAGTTGACCCAAACCCTGCTGGGGGCACAAGACCCTCTGCACACTCTGCACCAAGAGAACAGACACTCCCTGCAATGCAGGCTCACATCTCTCCTGTGATGCTCTTCTCCACAAGAAACCTGGCATGGAGGACACACCACCTGGGACTGGGCAGGCAGTGAAGTGCAGAAGCAAGTTTAGCCACCGCTGCCATCAGGGTAGGGATGGTGGGAGGGCAACTTTTGGGTGTCACCACCCAGCATGCAACTCAAGGCCAGAAGCCCTCAAATGCCCCTGCCTCAGCTGGAGCTGCCACGTTGCTTGGAGGAGCTGGGAAAAGTCTGCCAGCATGGCAAGAAGTATAGGCCAAGCTGGATACAGCAAACTCAAGAAGGACTCAGGGGCTGCTCTGCCTTTATCCCCTGGAGAGCAAACACAATCAGGTCTTATGAAGAGACTCCCAAGAAGCCACCAACCCATGCTTGGGTCAACTGCAAGAGGGCACAAGGGGAGAGGCCACCAGACCCAAAAGCACATCTGCCACCTCCCTCCCAGTGCAGTTTCCCTGGGAGCTAGCACAGGATGCTCCCCGCT
>NW_008613979.1:0-2386 GCF_000691845.1 Merops nubicus | reverse complement strand
CGGGACCCCCCCCCCTGCCACTGGCAGCTTCCTCATCTGCATGCTGGGGCAGCTTCCGAGACAATTACTGGCAGATAACCCCAAGCAAGCAGCACTGCTGCCTTTGCTCCCTGGCTCACAGCCAGCTTGCCTTCACATCCTGGAAGGAGACCTCCTGTGCTGCCAAAGCTCACCTCAGCAGCTTGGCCGTGGTGCAGGGGAGAGGTGGTCCACACCTGATCCCTACCTCCCTGGGATTCCCACAGGACCTGGGGGCAGACACATTCAAGACACCCTATCAAGACTGAGAAATATGCAACAAGTGACCCAGCAGCTCTTGCTGTGAGTGCCACTGTGGCACTGTGCCACGTGCCAGGAGGGGCAGGACGTTTGCTATTGACACTCAGCAACTCAGTAAAACATCATTCCACCCTCCTGCCCTTCTCTTCTCAGGGTGGGGGTGCCCCCAGAGCTGAACGTGACCCTGCAACATGGTGTAAGCTCAGTACCAGGGGCAAGATACAGCCCTGCATCCCCAAGTGCATGCAAGGGCAGACCATTAAGATCAGGCAGTGATTGCCTGCCTGCACAAAGGATTCCCAGCACCAGCACACACTTGTGTGGTGCAACCCAATATACCCAGCAGAGCCAAAAATATAGCGGGTCTGCAGTTCATTTTGGGGCACCAGAAGGCAGTACAAAGGGAGAAGGCAGCTGCATCAGAAAGCAACCCCTGAGCATGTATAACGGCCCACGTGGATGCCATGCTCTTTCTGCACACATTCACCTGCCCAGGGCTAGACCAGCTCCACCAGGCCATCAGCAGAGCCCAGGGATGCTTGGCCACATGCTCCAGCCCAGCCACCTGCAAAAACTAGCCCCAGCACCATCCTTCCCCTCCAGCCTGTCATTTTATTGCTCTGACCTGACATACCTTCCAGCCATGGGGTTAAAGTACAGACACCTGCCACAAGCCCAGGTGAGCAGAGTGGAACATGGCCACAGGGAAAGCCTGGGAGCTTTTAAAAGTCACTGTGTGGCCCTGGCACCTTGAGCAGCCAGCTCAGAGAAATGCTGTCACATGAGCTTTTTATTTTCAGGTGAGGATTGTCAAGGCTTTGTTGCATGGGGTGTGAGGAAGGGGAACAGCCAAATCCAAGCACTGGTAACAAAAGCAGGCACAGGTCTAGGGGAGAAGTGCTCAGAGTGAAGGGACCTCAAAACAGCTCAGAGGCACCATCCCAGGGAGCAGCCTCCTCCTTCCCGATGGCATGCAGCAGTGGCCAAAGGCACTGCATCAGGTGCAGGTGCTCAGGGCAACCACTCCTCCTGCTAGCCCTTCCTGGTTTTGTCTTTGCTTCTTTCCACTCTTAGTGACTGGCAGGGCCCTACAGGCACCTGGTCTCCTGAAACATGTACAAGCAGCCTCTCTCCTCCCCTGGAACCTCACAGAGATCAGATGCAGAGCACATGTGCACTCATGCAGCACCCCATAGGCAAGCCCTACCCACACTCACATACAAGAGACAAGTGCCATCTTCTGCCAGCAGGGAGGAACTTCTCAAAGGCCATTTTCACCAGCATCTCCTCCTTTGGGCATCCTGTGATCCAACCCTCCTGCTCTTTCTACAGCCATGATGTACACAGAAAAGCCACACATTTGGGAGCACATGTTCCTCTGAGGGGACCCAGCCTCACATGCACCTGGGGCTCACACCAGGCCTTCAAGCCTCTGGAGTGCTGAGGTCAACTCCTAAGATACAACAGCCCGTGTTTCACAGCAGCAACACTGCCTCCCAGGATGGCTGCAGCCTGTGTGCCAGGTACTGCTGCCCATAGGTGTCAGGAGCCATCACAGAGCTGGAAAGCCACTCTCTACAAAGCAGTAACACTTCAGGCTCAGTCTAAAGAGTTTTTAAAACATTTTGTCCTGTTTGACATTTAGGAACCACTCTTCATTGGCATCTTTGCCAAATCTCAAGTGGCAAAGGGAGTCAGAAATGGAAGTACATTAAGTGCTTCCTGGAAAAAAAAAAAAAAGCCAAACCAAACAAACCTCACACCCACAGCACACCCCTGAGCAGCACTAATGGCTCCACGCCCCACTGGCTTCTGCCATTGGATGGAGGAGAACAGTGGAGACAAGGACCCGCAGGGCACAGCCCAGCTATGCCACCAAGGGGGCACGAAGTGAAGGGGCGGCAGGGGCAGCAGGCTGGCCTCAGTGGAGAGGACCAGAACTGCTGGAGGAGAAAATCATCCGCGCCCGGGAAAGACACATTCTCCGGGGGGTGTGAACTGCCGAATCCCGGTGACTGGAACAATGGCAACAGCAGAGCAGCAGCCCTGCGAGCAGCTCCTGGCCCCTCATCCACATGCGGGACACTCTCCCCAGCGCTCGCCCTCC
>NW_008613978.1:0-12250 GCF_000691845.1 Merops nubicus | reverse complement strand
TTCTATGATTCTATGATTCTATGTCAAAGGGCAGGAGGAGAGATGCAGGAAGGAATTTGGTGCCAGACAGGCCTTGCTGTGAGCCAGCACAACTGGCTTTGCCTGATCATGGGATCGTGTCCAATCTGCTTGGGTGTAAAGCCCAGCCTGGGTCTGTGCCACGCCAGAGATGCTCCTGGGATCCTGGGTGTGCCAGTGGCAGGATACTTCTGGTGCTCCCTACTCCTGCAGAAACAGCTGTGACAGTGGAAGCTGGTGCTTGCTGCTCTGCTTGACACCTCTGTGCTTGGCTTTCCTGCCTCAGCACCACAGGAGGAGGCTCTGTGGTTATCTTGCCTGTCACAAAGCCAGTGCACTTGTATGGTTAAGTCCTTTTGATGAAAGCTGGGCAGGGCAGAAGGATTAGGATACCTGGAGGTATCTTTTTTTGTGGTGTGCAGGGTTTCCCAGTGGAATGCCAGCGCCATCTTATAGAGCATCATTGAAGATTAAAGCACTAAACTTCTGCAGTGAAACCACAGGCTTAACTAGCTGTGACGCAGGTCAAGCCTGCAGGCTGCAAGTCATTCCTGTCTCCTGCTAGTGCTGTCAGCTGCCCCTGAACCTCTCAGAGTTTGCTGCATTTTCAGGCTCTCTGAGCCTAGGGACTCTGCTCCAACCTGGCACAAAACACTGCTTTGGGGAGCTGAAGTAGAGAGACCTCTGCTTAGAAAGAGCTGTGCTTAAGGAAGAGCAACTCATGAGCCTGCAACACTATCCCCTCTGCAAAGTCCCAGCAGTTTCACAGATGTTTGGTCTCTGTGGCAGGAAGCAGCTCAAATCCTTTAACTTCTGTGTGGAAAGGAGCTTTATGTGGTGATGGCCTTGGCCAGGCCTTTCCCTGGAGTTGGCACTATGCTGAAACTGCACCTGGAGCCTTTCCAAGATGCTGTGCATGGTGCCTGGGCACACCTAGACCACAAAGATACACTGGAACGGTGCTCATTCAGGCCAGCTTTCCCCTGTCCTCTACCACACTGCAGAGCTCTGCTTTTTCAGCCCAGCTGAGGTTCTCTGCTACTGCTGCATGCAACTGGTTGCTGCCAGAAGCTTGCAGCCTCTCCAGGTAGGTGAGAGAAGTGCCCTGGTAGGTGTCCAGTTTGGCTAATTCTCCCAGAAGAGACCCACTCAGCATTCCTACTTATGCTCTAAGCAGCTAATGGCAAGGAGAATTGGGATGCTAAAGCCAAGGGATCATCTGTGCCTGGAGGAGCAAGCGACAGCAAGGTTTGCTCGCCACGGACTCCTTTGCTTTTGAAAACCAAACTGTCCCTGTGGGCAAAGCACAGTGCAGCTCCAGAAAGTCTCCGAGGCAGCTCCAGCCCCAGCCTCATGCTGTGGCTTGTGCTGAGACCCTGCTGTGCTGGCAGGGAGCAGAGCTGGGGGTGCAGTGGGGAGGGGGCTAGGCAGGGGGTGGTGGCACATAGAGCCAGTTACTCTCCCAGTTGCCCGCAGTGCACATAAGCCAGGATGTTCCTCTAGCGATCCCTGGAGCCTTCCTCACACTCTGCCTGCACTTGCTCCTCTGCAGAAGCAGATGAAATTCCTGGAGCAGCAGCAGGAGGATAACAGAAGTTCAAAGGAGGAGGCCCGTCGCCTGCGGAACAAGCTGAGAGCCATGGAGCGGTGAGATCCTGGGCTCTTCCTGGGCCTTCCAGGCTGGGCTGCCTGCCTCTGCCTCCCTCAGAGAGGGAGGGAGAGGTCTGGCCATGCCTGCTGTAACATCCCCCTCCACATCCTGGGTCATCTTGCCCCCATAAGGTTGGAAACTGCTGCATTAACTGGCTGGTCCTTGCTTGTCCATGCTTTTGCCCCTGTTATGCTTGCAGGTGGCTGCTCTTGTAAACAGCAGCAAGGCTGTTTGGGGACAATAGATGCAATAAGAGGAAATAGCCTCAAGTTGCACTGGGAGGTGATTAGGTTGGATATCAGGAAATATTTCTTCCCTGAAAGGGTTGTCAAGCCCTGGAAGAGGCTGCCCAGGGCAGTGGTGGAGTCCCCATCCCTGGAGGGGTTTCCAAGCTGTGGCGATGTGGTGCTGAGGGACATGGGTTACTGGGGACATGGCAGTGCTGGGTTAGTGGTTGGGCTTTGTGATCTTAGGAGGTCTCTCCTCCAAGTGAAATTACTGTGATTCTAAGGCATGGCACTGTGTACAGACTGGCCTCATCTCCAGTGCTCTGAGTATGGCTGTGTACTTTTCCCAGAGGCCTCTGGGGCAGAATCCCAGCCCAGGAATGCTGTTACATCCAGAGCTATATGTGCCAGAGTTGTGACACTGGCCCTGTATGGTGTGTATGTGCAGCTGCCCCTTCCCTAGGCTGTCCACATAGTGCCACTCCTCCCTCACAAAAAGCCCTGATGGTGGTGGGGCTGTTGTCTTCCCCCTCAACACCCAGAATGCCTGCAGCAGGAGCTTGGGCTGCACCAGCTCTCTGGGGGCAAGCAGGGCTCCAGTTTTTCCCAGTTTGCTGTTTGTGATTTATGAGCTGAGAGCAGGATTTTATTTTGGTGCAGGATTGAGCTGTTGCTTCAGAGCCAGCGCCCCGAAGTGGAGGAGATGATCCGAGAGATGGGTGTCGGGCAGGCAGCGGTGGAGCAGCTTGCCATCTACTGTGTCTCACTGAAAAAGTAGGTGCTGTGGCCTTGGCACAACCAGCTTGTGGATGTGCCCAGGGAGAACCCTCTACTGAGTACCTTTGAGGTGTTGAGGGTCGTTCCCTCCGCTCCCCTCTCATGCCCAGGGGGAGGCCGAGGGCCTCTGGTTTGTACCTGTGCTGCCGTGGCCTCCAGCACTCCCTGGCAGGGCAATGCTGCAGTGCTGCACTCCCCCACCTGGAAATCCAGCTGGTCCTGCTGGGCAAAACCACAGCTGCTTTTTTTTTAGGGTCCGTTCTGATGGCAGCTGAATAATTGCAGCTTTGATACAAAGCTGTAATGAGGGAAGTGGCCCTGTGGTGTGATTGGGAATGAATGAGCATGGCCAATAGTGTGAAGTCTGAAAAGTCACTTAAAGCAAAGTCGCCTATTTGCTGCCAACATGGAAGCTGCTCTGTTGTCTTTGTTTTTTCCACTGGCAACTGAAATGTCTCTGGATCTGGTTTCCATGTTGCTGGTGAAATCTGTTCAAGCCCTGTTCTCAGGCTTGGTAGCCCATGCAGCTTTTTCTCCCCCATGGTGTGACACCCTGGGTGGCATACTCAACTCTGTTCCCTAAAGGGCTTGGTGTCTCCTGGGTTTTCTCTGGTGGCCCTGCAGCTGCAGAGCTTCAGATCAAAGGTCTTGACTTGTCTCCGAGAAAGTTTTTGCTCAGTCTTCTCGCAGTCAGTGTGACTCCTCTGCTCTCTTTGCAGGGAATATGAAAACCTGAAGGAGGCTCGGAAGATGTCTAGTGAGACGACAGAGAAGCTGAAGAAGGAGCTGTTTTCTGTCAACAGCAAGGTAAAGGGAGTGTGTGAGACAGCAGGGTGACATCTGGTCTACAGATCCTGTCCACAGCTGTGCTCCAAGCCCTCTGCAGTGACCCCCTCCCCCTACACTGAGTACTACCTGAGTGAGATGGGTGGTGTGGAAGTGTCAGGCTGGGGTTTCTGGGTCAGGGTGTGGTGCTGCAGTAAGCAAGTGGCTCATGAGCTGCTGTCAGGTGTGCAGTCCCTGGGAACACCAGTGGGGCAGCATGTACAGAGCCAGCTAGAGTTTGGCAGGGAGCCTGGACTGGAAAGCAGCAGCACACAGGTGCTCTGCTGCTTCCACTGGCTTCTGGAAGCAGTTCTGCCTTCGCCCTGCCATGCTGCTGAGTGTGTGCTAGCTCAACTGCCAGCCCCTCCTGTTGCAGAATTGGGGTCCTAGGAGTGGTGGGAAGGGGTTTGGAGCCAGCACGAGTTGAGCAGGGCTTAGCACTGCCTTGGCACAACCAGAGTCATGCACAGCCTTGTGCCTTCAGCTGACTGACCTGGGCCAGGGCTCCCACAGGGTGCTCTGCCCAGGCAAGAGAGGTTCTCAGCGTGCAGTGGGGACAAACAGGTGGCTCTGCACAGAGCCTGCCTGGGCTGGCCCTGACCTGCTGCAGAGCTTGGAGCTGCTGACGTGCCTCTGTTGCTGTGCTTCCCCTGTGCCAGGCCTGGCTGGGCTCTGTTCAGGTAGCAAATCACTTTTTGTCAGTGCTGGTGGCAAGTGCCCATGACAAGTGTGTGTGTGTAGCCCTGCTCTCCCAGGTGCAGGTGTTCCCTGGGGCACTCCTGTGCCCAAGCTCACGAAGTGAGAGACTGTGGGTGGATTTGGCCTAGTTTTGTTACTCAGCCCTAGCTGCTGTTGTCCCTTCAGATGAAGGAGGAGGCTCTTAGATTGCTGTATTCTTCCCCAGGGGTGTTAAAACCCCTGTCGGAGGTGCTGCTGCTGGGTTCAGGCTGGGTTAGTGCTGAGCTGCAGCTCGGGTGTGAGTCAGTGCACTTGGGGCTCCAGCCTCAGCTGACAGAGAGCTGACTATACCCACACTGATGCCTGAATCCACCCAAGTCTTTCATGTGGGAACAGTCCTCCTCTCAACCCCTGTTCCTCATGTGCTTCCCTGGTGAATCAGGCTTGTCTGTGTGCCAGTCCTCCTGATACACAACCATTCTCCAGCCTGTGGTTGGTAATTCCTGTGGTCTGGTGTGTCCAGAGTTCTGCAGGAATTCAGAATGCAGCCACCAAGTGTTAGAGGAGGGAAGAGCTGTCACCATAAATGCTCAGGAAATGCTCTAGGAAGGCTTGTGTTGGGCAGGCAGCCCTGGAGATCCCTCTGCAGGCAGCTTGAGGAAACGGGCAGGGATTTGGCTGCTCTGATACAGGGGAGACTGGGCAGAGAGGAAAACAGCCCTGAAACAGGGGAAAGTAACATGTGCTGCAGAGCATACTGCTCTCACAGAGCATCTGCAACCTGCCTTACCTATGTGTGGTAACCAGCACTCTGCTGTTTGGGGGGTTTGTTCTGCAGCTACAGAAAACAGTTTCAGAGCTGGACAAGACAAAGGAGGAGTTAAAAAGCACACAGAAGGATCTGAAGAATGCAGACAAGGAGATCTTGGTGAGAATATAATTCCTTGGGCTGCAGTAACTGGCAGCTGGCCATGACCTGCAGCTGCAAAGCCAGGAGTTGTGCTGGCTCTTGCTCGGTGGCTAGGTCATCCAGCCCACCTTACCTCTCTTCTACCCACCCTCTGAGCTCCACCTGATCCTCACTTATGGAAAAAGGGCAAAGTATCTGCCACTGAACCTCTCCTTCTCTTGCTGTCTGCTTTCCCTTCTCCCTCCAGAGTTTGAAGAAGAAAATAGACATCCTGCAGGATACTCTGAAGGTCCCCTCAGTAACCAGAGAGACACTCAGTCGACTAGTCTTTGAAAGGTTAGTGAGGTGTGTCCTCAGATACAGGCTAAGGATGGAGATGGCAGGTCCAAGGTAAGACCTGACAAGTTAACTAGCTGGGAAGGCAGAGATGTGCTAGTCTGACAGGTATTGCAGTAGCATGGTCACTTTGCCCCTTGTATCCTCTTTTTTTTTTTTTTTTTTCTTGTTGCTGGTGAGGTAGTGTTTGGTGTACCTGGAAAAGTGTGTGTTTTGGAGGGCTTGGGTCAGGATGGGATGGAAGAACGGGGTAGGTTTTGACAAACTTTGCTCCTGTGTCCTACCACAGAAATATCCCTGAAGCTGCCCTTCTAGTTGCCTCAGAGATGGCCTTCCAGTGAGCATGCCCTGGTGTGTTAGGGCGACTGGAGATCTTAGCCAGGCAAAGCAACCTAGCGTGCAAAATGGCATCTGTCACGTTTTTATCAAGCAGTTTCTTGTGAGGAGCCTGTGCTGCTCCCCCAGCACAGCAAGCTGGGTTGTGCACTCAGTGCAGCCCTGTGCTGGTGCATTGCCCTGAGTGCTGCTGCCACAGCACAGGCCATTCCAGGGTGAGTGGGGGTTTGGGACATTGGCTATAAACTCTGGGATTTGAGTTGTCCTTTCTGTGACTTGCAAGCAGAACAGGGCTCTGCTCCTGCTCCCGCTGCTACCTTGCCGCTCGATCACGCAGCTCAGTCCTTCCTCTGTCCTTCCTCTCGCCTGCCGGGTGGCAAGTGGTGGCCTCCTGATGGCTAATGCTTTGCACGGCCTTGCAGCCCCACTCCCATGGAACTGCGGCACCCGAAGCTCCACTGCCCGGCCCACAGCGATGAGATCAATTTAGATGCTACTTTTGATGTGGACACCCCTGAACACGAGCCCTGCAGATCTCTCTGCGGCCCTGCAAAAAGGCAGAAGCTGGATAAAAAGCCGTGAGTTTTCCCTCCTCTTTCTGCTTCTAAAGGAGATCAAAGTCTTGCTGCTTGGGAAGTTGCTGTGTGAAATCAGATAGCTCTCCAGCTGCCTGATGTCATGCTGCAAGTTTTGCTGTCATTTGTTTGGCCTTGCCTGTCCTTGCCAGCTTCACTTGAATAATAAATCTCTGCTGATTTGCTCCTTGGGCTTCTTACAGGCCTCCTGTGGTAAATCTGGCGAAGAAAGTTCTGAAGGAAACAGTGGAGGTAAAAGGACTCGTCTTGATTTTTCTGTATCATCTCTTTGATCCTGTTGTTAATAAGCTTGGGACAAAGGCCCAATTTTCTCCATGTAGCAGATGCTGTGACTGTAGACCAGCCCATCTACAGAACCACAGTACATGCTTCAAAGTGCTTTGCTTGACAGTTTCCTAAGAATCACTGCATTGTTGCCTCAGTCGTTCTGGAACTGGGCAGGAGAGGGAGGATGGGAACCCTTATGCTTCTGGCCTGTTATCCTGCCTCGGATGTGCTCGGCAAGCACTGTGGGACTGACCACGAGGGCTGTGGAGTTCAGCTGAGCTGAGGGGGCTGTTCTTCCAGCCTTGCTGGGTGCACTGTCCTGCCTTCCAGGTGTTGTCACACATGGGCCACAGTTGGGAGGCTTGGAGCTGCTATTCTCTGGCCTGACACGTGGCACAGCAGTAACCATTATCCTAAATAGCTGTCTGTGTTATCAGTCCTCCCTGTATGTGGACTAAATTCAGCAGATCATGCTGGTTAAAGGGCTTTCTCATTATTTTGTGGAACAGAATTGGGAGGATGATCTGGAGGATGATGCTCTTAAAGGACTCTTGCCAGCATTCATCAGGAACTCTGTTCTCTCCAAGAAGCCATCTTTGGGTAGCTTGCTGGGTCCACACAAGAACACGGGCACTGTAAGTATGACTGTCCAGTTGGTGAGCTTGTCGAGGGCTGGCACTGGTCACCTCTGTCCTGGAGTGACCCTACAGGAGGGAGCAAATACAGCTTGAGGAAAATAAATCTTGGAGCACAGCCTGGCTACTTCCCAGTCCTGCAGAGCTCCAGGGATGACAGATGCTCATTTCCCTTCCTGGCAGCAGACTTCTAAATGGCCCTCCATGTCCAATTCCTCCACTTCCTTACAGATTGCGTGTTTTCCTTGTATTCCTCTGTCCCAGTGACAAAACCCTAAGAGCTGCTGTTGCTTGCAAGGCTCAGCTTACTTCAGAAAGTGCCTAAGATATCTAAGTTTACTAATACCCCTAGGTCTGTCCTTTTCCCAAGGGTAAGGACTTGGCACAAGTACTGAGTGTTTCCAGGTGCTGGTAACCCCTCCCTAGAAGCTGTGGCCTGCAAAGCTCCCCCTTCCCCATATCAAGAAGAGGTAGCCAAGGCTCTGTGCTGCTGCTCCAGTCTCATTTCTTCCTCTCTTCCAGGTGAGGATGGGGTACGATGGCTTGGGAGGCAGAACAAAGTTCATACAGCCTGTATCCTTCCCTGCAGCTCGCATGGCTCTAGTGGTGCTGTGGAGATGTCATCCCTTTTCCTCCTCTTTGGTCTTGGTCATCTTGGAGTCCTGCCCACCAGTCAATGAAAACATGGGCTAGGACCTTCAAGGAACCATTGGATTTCTCTCCAGCTCTGAACAAGACTGAACATGACAAAGGCATCAAGGACCTGAACTTGCTGAGACTATTGTTGGAGGTGGCTAGTTCAGAGGAGCATAGCAACTAGAAATCAGTGCAATTTGCAGGGGCTGCCTGTGCCCTTGGGATCTGTGAGCAGCAGCAGAGTGCAGCCTCCTCCTGGCTGTGTGCCTGTTAGCCCCTGCAGCCAAAGCTTTCCTGCCTGCAGGGTGCTGGTGCTGCTGCTCTGCTGTGCCTGTCCCAGTGGGCAGCCCTGGGCAGGTGAGGAACCTTTAGTTTCTTCCCTGAAAGGGTTGTCAAGCCCTGGACCAGGCTACCCAGGGCAGTGGTGGAATCCCCATCTCTGGGGGGGGACAAAAGCCATGTAGATGTGGTGCTGAGGGATGTGGCTTGGTGGTGACTTGGCAGTGCTGGGGTAGTGCTTGGACTTGATGGTCATAGTGATCTCTTCCAAGCAGAATGATTTGATGGGCTGAGCTCACCCAGCAGGTGAGGAGCTGCTCTGTCTCCCACCCCTCATGCAGGAGCAGTGTCCCCTCCTCTGTGGAGCTTGCCCCTCACCTGCCACCCCAGGCAGTGGTGTTAGAGTGGGGCGTGGTGCACCTATGGCTCTGACAGTGCTCTAGCTCCTGGTGCTGGTTTTGAGGAGGTTTTAACTCTTCAGGAGGCTGAAGCAGAGAATAAATGGTCAGCTGAAAGATGTGACCTGCTGGGGAGCTTTGGGATTTAGATTAGACATTAGGAAGAAGTTCTTTGCTCTGAGAGTGGTGAAACACTGGACCAGGCTTTCCCAGAGAGGTTAGTGGAGGCCACATCTCTGGAGACATTCAAGGTTAGGCTTGATGGGGCTCAGCAACCTGCTCTAGTTGCAGATGTCCCTGCTCACTGCAGGGGGGTTGGACTAGATGACCTTTAAAGGTCCCTTCCAACCTGAAGCATTCTATGATTCTTGAACAGCTGCTCTGGTGGCCTCACTGTGGCAGGCTGGAGGTACCCAATGGCAGGGAGATGCTTGAGCAAATCTCTGGGGCCAGATGTGCCCACGCTGCCAGCTTGAGGTGAACAGAGAAGGTGAGCAGTCATCCCAGTGCTGCTGGTCTGTAACCCTGCAGTCCTGCACCTGCCTTTCAGCGCTGCAGTGAGGGACTGGTCAAAACCTGCTACAAATCAGTGAGATTTAATTTCTGCCACTTCTGTGTTTCTAAAGATTTTTCTGATGCTATGGGAGTTCAAAGGGACTTGCTGCTCCAGGGGCTTTTCTTTTGGGATGTCTCTGCTCTGGGAGGCTGCAGGCTCTGGCTGCTGTGCCTTTCCCTGCACAGTGTCCCATTGCTGACACAGGGTGGATCTTGAAGCTGAGGAATAAGCTTAAATGCTATTCTTTGTGCAAGTGGATAACTTCTGGGCTTGTGGGAAGCATTCCTTGACCCATGGGACAGCGACGTGCCTGAGCTCTGCTGCTGTGAGTAAGGGGCAAAGCCCAGCCTCTCCCACAGGGAGGTTTTGGGGTGCAAATGCATGGCTAGGTCCCAGGGCTGTTCAGGCTGGGCTGCAGCAGGTGGATCACCTGTGTTTCCAGGAGCTTGGTCTGTACTTTCCTTGATGGTTTTACCTCCAGACAAACCTGGCAGAAATCCGTCCCATAGCAGTGAGAAGCAAGAGGAAGAATGTCTCCAGGCCAGCATCAGCAGCTCCCTCCACATCTTCCTCCAGCAGCAGCCAAGCCAGTCTGGACAGTTTCCTGCAGTGAGAGCCAGGGAGCAGCTGGGCTGGGTGGCTGCAGGGCAGAGTGTGCTTGCCCACAGAGGCAACCACCGCTGAGCGGGGGCTACTTGCAGAGCATCAACACTGATTGTGGGAGAGATGAGCTGCCCTGAGGAGAATCCTGGCCTCACAGCAAGGTGGCAGGAGACCAAGCCTCTGGCTTCATGCTTGAACTGATTTACCCCCCTCATTTTACTGCTCCTTCCTCCCATTTCCATGAAGAATAAACAGGGTTGTCTCATCTTCTGGCCTGTTCAGAGGCCTGCAGTTGCTGCTGCCGTTGGGCTCCCTGACATCAGGTGGAACTGCACTTCTCGGATGGACCTGCAAAGACCTGGACCAGCTCTGTGCCTGGTGTGAATAGTGGTGGGGGTGACCCTCTGTTCTGCTTGGAAGCAGGGACCTGGGTGTGCTGATGTGACCTCTGTTCTTGACATGTTGGTGCGAAAGTTGTATGAATTTCTAGTTTTTTAAATGAGCTTGTAGGGGTTTGGTTTTGTGACTGGTCTGCCCAGTGATTTGAGGGTTTGGAAGACCTGGAGTGCTGGAGAATGGCTCCTTTCACAGGAGGGGGAGAGTGGGGCTGATCCTGTCTGGAGTTCTTCAGCTGAGACGATCTGAGACAGAAGATCTCATGTCACCAAGACATGGGCAGACTTCAGCAGGTGCCTCACTACAGAACTTTGTACCATGCACATTTCTGCTGTCTCCCACTTCAGGGGCTTTGGGCTCCCAGCCCTCAGTGCCTGGGCTGGCTAAAAACATATCCATAGCGAATAAAATATACTGCTGTGCATACTTGTTAGCACAACTGGCTTCTGAGTGGTTTCCTCTCTACTGCAGCTCTGGGTGGGTTGCTGAGTGGGGGTGATTGATGTGCTTGACCCTTTTGGTGCCAGCTGTCAGGAGATGGGCCCCTAATGTGGGGAAGGGCTGTGGTGGGATGAAGCTGTGATGAAACTGTTGCTGATCCCCAAGGTAGTGAGCAAGGCCAACATCTGCAGAACATGAGCATCACTTTGGGGCTGGACCATGTGAAACAAGTGGAGAGTCTGGAGTAGTGTGAGAAGAGGGGTTCAGAGGGTTGGGAAACAAGCCTGGAGGACTTAAGCCCAGTTAATGCAGGGAGCCTTCTACTGACCCTCTTGCATAGTGCACTCATCTCTGAGGTAGGTACCTGTATGCGTTTTAAAAACCCAAAGTGACAGACTTGCTCTAGATTTCTGCTCTGAAGGAAATTCAGGGTGACCCTTGTAAAAAGGTGGCAGTGAAGGTACACAGAATCCTGCATCCCTCACCAGCCATGCTGGGGTGCTGCAGAGCTGGTGATGGGCTGGTACCTATGAAAGCAGAGCTGTTCCCAGCCTGCTGTGAAGGGACGGAGAAGGGCTTTTTGGGGCTGTCCTGCTCTAGCCCTGGTTTGGGGACCTGTATTTGCACCTGTCCCCTGCTGTGACAGTACCCATGTGAGCCAGCACTTTTTGTGTTCCATTTCTGAGGGGTCTGCTGCCCTCTCCTTACTTTACTCAGATTTTTATTTGAAAATAAACTTATCCTAAGCCGAAGGTCCACCTGCTCTGACTGCAGTGAGCAAAGGAGCTTCATTTTGGTGTTGCTGGGTGTTTGTTCTGCCCAGGTGTTTCCCTCCATCACCCCCCTCACTCTCTTCAGCTGGCATTGCCTGAACCATGTTCCTGGGTTTTGGCACCAAGGCAAGTTTCAGCCAGGGCTGGAGATCCTCGGCTGGGCAGAGCCTGAGCTGGGGCTGCTCAAACCTCTGCTGAGGTTTCAGTGGGTGCTTTGTGCCTGTGTTTGAGGGAAAACAAAAATCCAAACAAAACAGGTTTTCATTTTCTGTTTGGGCCATCTTGTCAGTCCTGATCCCCTGTAATCCATTCTTGCTGCTTTTGGAAGTTGCTTCTGGTGTGGTTTTGTTCTGCTCTACTGCACTTATGCGTCACCCCCCTGAACTGGAGCCTTTTCAGGCTGCTGGGTGCCGATTCAGTGCTGCAGGAGCTGCCTCCCTCCTCCTGACACCCGGCCATGAGCAGGCAGGGCTGCTCCCTCAGCTGGAGACCCAAAAGCTGGTGGGGAAGGGGCTGAGGCCCCTGTCAGAGGGGGCCTGTTGGAGCCAGTGTCTGTTTCTGTGGAGTGGGAGGTGAGACTGGACCCAGTTTCAGGTTTATTTTGGGATTTAGTGTGCGGGTGCTGGCTAAGCCCATGCAAAGCAGCTGCTGGTGTTGGATGCTGGGAGCAGTGTGCCTCTGCCCGCAGAGCTGGTGCTGCTGGAGCTCCTGCGGGAGGCAGAGCCGGGGGGGCAGGGGGTGCAAGGTCTGTCCTGGGGGGTGGTGGGAGGAGCTGTGGGAGTTGTGGCGGATGTTAATTACCGCTGCCTCTCATGACCTAGGGCTGAGGTGTAATTGTGGTGTTCTGGTGTGTGGCAGAAGCCCTGGGCTGGGCTAGGCACTCTCATCTCTGCTCTCTGACCTCAGCAGGCA
>NW_008613977.1:0-4946 GCF_000691845.1 Merops nubicus | reverse complement strand
GCAAAGTCTCTCTTACTCCTGACTTTCTTTTTTTTATCTCCGCATCAGGGGGAGAACTAATGGATAGGGAGGTGGAGCACAAATTCTGCTCCATGGGGTCCTGCACTGAGCCCTTAAACGGAGACAGTGAAGTAAAATCATACCCTCAGGGTGTGAGAAACGATGTACTAAATTCTCCTCTGTCTCTCTGTATTCTCTTCAACACCACATTATGCATGTTAAGTGTCTGATGGGAAAGGTGCAAGTGAAGGACAGGGACCCCACGAATTCTGAATATCTGTGCCCCACCAAAACATAGCTAAAACAAAATTAAAAAACAAGCAAGCACCCCTTGAGCTTTCTTAGTGACAAAATAAACATTTAATTATTAGAAAATAAATAGCAGAATACTAGCAAAATAGAGCTCTGATCTGTCCAACACTCATTAGTAGTAGAAATACTGTACTTCAAAGAACCTATGAGGCATCTAGTCAAACCTTTTAAAAGTATGGACATCCAAAAAAAATATATTCATTTACATTTAAAACTTTAACATACAAAAAGTCTTCTCTGAGCAGTATTTTTGTTGAAAATAAGAATGTGACATAATTCTCCCCATCATCTCACCTTTTTTCCTAATTTTGTCCTGGAGTCAAATTACACTAATTCAAACTTCCAATAATGTTTTTCTGCTTATACTAACAAGATCCAAATTTCTGCAATAATATTGCACTTCCCTTCTCAGTAGCCAGTTCCTCCTTCTCCAAAAGGTCATTACAGAATTACAGTATGTGTTCCTGTCCCCCTTAGGGTCTGCAAACACAATTCCTCATAAACATAAAAGTGAAGGGATACCACGGTTCAATAAATACATCGTAATAACAGTTCATTATTAAATTTGAAACCCATTCGGTATAGTCACAGATTACTATAAAAATAAAAGTGCTGTACAAAATGTAAAATTTACAAAATTTGCATACATAAACACACATGCACACAGCAATAAATTGCATGTCTAGCCAGACACATAGTAGAATATTGTATTCATAAATATAGATAAATACATTTCACAATATTTAAACTGAATAATTTCGGAAGAATGATCTAATCAACTAGGAAGGTTTACAGGTGCCACATAACTACATATGTAAGTATGACCTTATTACTGACCTTACAATGCACTTAGTATCTTGTACTTCACTAATGCTGTTTCTACCACTACAAGCAATTTATTCTACCTCACGTTCATCAAGTGCTCATAAATCAGCATTAGGCCACTTTTTCACTGAGTTACTGATTTTTAGCCAGCAGACAGCAGCAGCTTTGGATTCAAAGTCTAATATTGGCACATATATTGATTTTAATTAGTCTAATTAGTTCATTACACTAGAAATCAAACAGACCATTTATTACATTCCCAACTAATGACATATGATCAAGGATTTAATATGATAATGAGCAGGATCAATTATCACTCATAAAGGATGATAATTGATATACTCATTAACAAGTGTAAACATGCCTAACTGAATACCATTACAACTTATGAAGTCACAGCCAGACTATTTGCATAAACATACTAATTTTATTTCATTATATTCCTTCCATTTAACACTCCAAATACCTTTCATAAAACTGCTTTTTATCATAAGTTGATTCATAATTGTTCACAATATATTTCTTACACTCTATGCTATTAAGTGAAGTTTCAAAAAAACCCAGACAATGTCTATGGACTCTCTCAGAAAATATTACAGAATATTACAAGAAGAAACTGAGGTTTCCAGGTGTCCCAGAGTGGATCCAGGAGTATTTCTCCGCTGGGGAAAATTCAAGAGCTACTTTCTTTTTGGTCTGGGATATTTCACATGCAAAATTGAGCTAGCGATAGAAGTCAGCCCTGCCATGACTCTTAAAGAGTGGAAGCAACACCCACCAGATTATTTTCACTTTACTGTAGAAATTCCAGATTTCAAACTTTTAAAATAAAATTTACAGCTTGAGCTGTAAGTAGTTAAATATTCTACTATCTTTAAAATCTCAGTACTTAATTCTAACCTTAATCCTTTTTGAATTTTTCAAAGGTTCCTGTCACCATCATTATCTATTTCTTACAATAGCATCCAAGATGTCAATAAAAGTCATAGCAATTATACTTTCTATTACAGCAGAATCATATGTATATGGTGCATAACTATCAAGAATGTAAAGGATAAACTCTAGGGCTGCTGAAATTATTTTCCTCTTGTCCTAATTTACAATGGTTACTTTGGAATACTTTTCATATGCACTTCTCTATATCAGAATACATTCAGTGAATACATGGTTAGAGACCTCCCTAACACATTTATGTATCACTTTTAACTCAGTATTTATGAAATGCACAGAAATATTTTTTCCATTTTTTTTTATTTTTTTATAAGACACTGGAAGAAGCCTCCATTTTCATGAAGCTCTTTACAGATTTCTAAGGGTAGAAGCTGTAGCTAACACACACAGCCCAGTCAGCACATGTTTAAATTCAACAGACATAGGAAAAATTGAAATTACTACTTCTTAGATTAGAACTCAATTAAAGACACAAAAGATTTTCAGTATAAAAGTTCATTGTTATTTCATAAAAATATCTTGCTGATAATGAAGTCTGCTTGTTCTAGAAGCAGCACATACTAATACATTTAGCAGCATCTAATCAGTATCAATCATAAGTGACTTCTACAGATACTGTGTTCACCAATAACTGAAAGCTAGATTTGAAGATCCTTCTTATAAGGCTTCAGTGTTTGATGGCATCATCAGACAGTATTCTGCACTTCACAGAAATAAACTCAATACCATCAAGCCCCATTTTCCACTTAAAATATAGTAACATTGCAAAAAAACAGGTGTATGTTCCTCCTACCAAATTTAAAAGTAAATCAAAACACAATTATAATTCTTACCTAATAATTTAGGAAATGTGTAAATCACAAAGAAGTCAAACTATCTATATAGCTTTGGGGCCATAAAGATCAGACAAATTCTTCAAGATGTTGGGAGGCTGAAGCTGTGCCTCCCACTACCCAGCTCCACTAAATTTGAGACTCTTGGAAATTAACTGATTTATAGCTGAATCATGAAAGACTTAAGGGTTTATGTACTTATGTGCATTAGCACTTAAAATTTTGTATGCTTATGCGCTTAGTACTTGACACATTCTGGATTCCTGTTCAATG
The DNA here is from genome assembly GCF_000691845.1 of Merops nubicus. Classification (NCBI taxonomy): domain Eukaryota; kingdom Metazoa; phylum Chordata; class Aves; order Coraciiformes; family Meropidae; genus Merops; species Merops nubicus. The sequence goes on along the minus strand of NW_008613977.1, from coordinate 1,752 downwards.
CATAATTTCTTAATGTCATTTTTGTTTCACCACATAGTATGTCCACTGTCTTATTTTTCACTTTCATTGCTTCCTTTCTTCTCACTTCTACCCATATGAACTTTCTTTCCACTTCTTTGTACAGTGCCATTTTTTCCCTTCTTCCCTAGCTTTCTTACATATCACTGTGTCTAAGCCATCTCTCCTCTCCCCAAACCAAAATTTGTGCTGGCATCAAATCCAAATGGAAAATTATATTAAATTTAAATATATGTTCAAATCTATGCTGGAAAACAAAATAGATGTAGCCATAAATGCTGAACTAATCACTATTATTCTATATAGGATATATAGGAATTATTTGGAGACAAGATTCATAACCTTTAAAAAAAAAAGCTATCACCATTCACCATAGGAAGGGCAGCTCTGTTCAATGGATACTATAATAGATGCACATTCTGGTTCTCTTTGACCTAGAGAAGAAATATCACTACAGGTGTCAGATTGATTAAACAGTAAAGCAAAGGAGGCAATTGAACAAACAAACAAAAAAATTAAAAAAAAATGTATTTAAGCAATGAAAATAGAACTCAATTCTAACTGATTAAATGTAAAAAACACAAGGGGGAAATAAAAACAAATGCCCCCAGAAATTTTAACAATCTGTCTTAGCTAGCTGGAGGAATCAAATCTTTTAATGCTTATTTTTTCTTTCCAAAACATCAGGAGCAAAGTCTCTCTCAGGGAGTTTACAAAACCAACTGACAACCTTGATAAAACAACAGCACTCAGACTCATTGCACAGAAGGTAAATGAGGCCTCTGCACTTGCTTTTGTTGCAGAAGAAGTTGAGAATATGACTGTACTGGAAACCTCTGGGGGCAGAACAGGCTGCAATGAGAGGGTCTGTCTGAAATTGAACTGCAAAAGACGTTTTAGTACAAACAGGCAGAACTGACTCTAACCAGTCACCAGGACCAGGCAGTATTCATCCACATACTCTGGTATCACTCAGGTATGAACAATCTGAATTACTGATGGTAGTATGTAACCTTTTGGTTTTCTTTGGTAGAGGGATGCAGGATGCAAAATGGAAGGAATAAAAAACGGAACAAAAGCAATGACTATCCTCATAAAAGGTACAAGGGAAATTTCAGCAACCATGGACTTCTAAGCTAGCTGTCATATTGGACACATTCACAGAGACTACAATCAAGATCAGAATTAGTGGACTTCTGTGTACATATGAATTACTTGAGTCTTTTTTTCTCCTTCCCAAGGATCTCTTACAATACCTTTTCGAGTAGAACATTGAATTAAATGGACTCCATCCATCCATATGGTAATTCATTCTTATAGCACTCATTTGTCTACATCCATATATGCTGTTCGTACTGCCTTCCATCATAAAACAATATTACCTTATGAAATGCAAATGAGGGGTAAACAAGGTGCAGAACAGCTTCCAGACAGCCAGAGAAAAACTCATCATCCATCTGAAAAAGAACTAACTTAGAAAAGATGTGAAAAAGACCTATAAATTCATGAATGATATGTGATAATAATTACCAATGCATACAGGTTTACAGATTGAAAAAGTAGCTCAATAAGAAAAACAGAGAATAAAAATTTAAAGTCTACAAAACACAGTAGCATTTCTTGTAAATAAGAGGAACATTGCTTGGAGCTTGGAGAATATTACCCAGAAAGAAATCACAATATGCTTCGTTTATTAAAATATTTCTAGGTGTGGTGGTTTAGCCCCAGGCAGGA
>NW_008613976.1:0-9215 GCF_000691845.1 Merops nubicus | reverse complement strand
CCTGGCACTCCGAGCCCCCTGCCCGGCTCCTGTCACCCCCGGCCAGCTGCTGCACTGCCCCTGTCTCCGGGAAGGGGGGGACACTCTGCTCTGCCCCCACACCAGCCACTGCCATTTATGGGCCAAAAGCACCACCTACGGCCCAGAAATGAGTGAAACGCTCCTTCAGCAAAGCGCAATGCTCACATTTGGTGAGCTCCAGAAAACAAAACGCTTTCTCCAGAGACTATCTACTCCCAGTCATTACACAACACTCACGAGTACAGTAACAGGACTTGAAATTTGGGGCCATTGAAACACTGAGTCACCTCCCTGCACTTCACAGGAACTTGATTTGATAGTAGGGGCTTCATATGTTAACCATGTTTTTGAGAACCTAGCTTCACTGGTACTAGTGAAATGCTATTTTTAAGTATTATTTTTATGTTGTTTTCCAGATACAGTGTGGCTTAATCACAAAACACTAAAGCAAAAGAGATTCCAGATCTGATTCTACTGCTGAAGAAAGTTATCAGGTATCTGTAGCACGAGTTTGAGCTGTAAATGGAATACCCAATACAAGAGAGAGGTAGTGCTATATCAGCACAACGAAAATTTATCAGTTGATAGTCCTAGTCTTGACAAGATCATCAGAATTGAGCAAGATGGGGAGGTGGACTTAATTGTAATGAAAAAAAATGTTACATTTTTTCCATTCTTAAAAACCAAAACAAACCTAACAACCTCACAAGGAATCAAGTTATTTTACAGCCTCTATTTCACAACAGCTTTTGGTGTGCTCCCACGTCCACTAACATATATTATATATGGAGAGATGTTACCACCCTCTTTGTTGCAAGTCTCAAATGCCTTCACCATTGGAACTGATCCTCTGAGGTTTGGATCCTTCCCAAGTACGTTTAACCCGATTAATTTTTAATGGCTGTCACTGGGTGTTTCACCCAGTCAGTCAACAACTTCCACAGTTCAAAACGCCAGCCACCCGCTTCCCGCTCTGGCATGACAGAGGGCTCGGGATCTACGGAAATTATTCATCTGCATCATAAAGACCTTGAAGGAGCCGTAAAAGACAGCTGCACTAAACTTGAAAGCCCCTTTCTGGCTCTGAAGCCCGAGAATTCTGACCTGAAAAGGGGTCTTGAATGAGGAGCCTCAAAGGGAATAAAGTATTAGCCTGTAAAACCAGCACTCACTAGAAAACTCAGGTGATCTTTTCATGTAGGTACACCTCTTGCCTCAGGCACAGCCAAGGCAATTACTTGCCACACAGCATCTCAACCTTAAGGGCTGATGTAACAGGCTCTACTTCCCTTTGTCCTGCTCACCGAGCACTGCTGGCAGTGGTACTTACCTCGTGGCCAAGCCACCAGCACAACCCAGCCGTTGGTCAGCATAGCCCATGCACACTGCTGTGCCATTAACCCTTCACACTGACCCAGCTCCTGCTGCCTGTCTGCCTGGCCACTGTCTTAGGAATAAATCCAGTGGTGAAAGAACTGACACCAGTGAGCAACACTCCTCACAAAACTTATCCCAAAAGCAGGAGAAGGTGGAGAGGAACGAAAGAAACCTTCATTTACCCAACTGGGAGTACAGCAATCCTCGAGAAGCAGGGACAGGACATCACAGGGATCCCATTTGCACAGGAACGTTGCTGAACCCTTTCCTGTTGCCAAGGTACGTGCGGGCAGAGGGGGGCGACCAGGGCACCACCACCTATTGTCATGCAAATGACACCGAGTTGTTGAAGAAACTTCCCAGCAACAGCACGCATTTTTTCACTGGTTTGATCCCAGCATTGAAAAGGAAACAAAACAACTGCAGGAACACGAAGCAGCTTTGGGCTCAGCCAGAAACTGCAGCTCTCCCAGAGCTATGGGAGCAGCAAACCTGCCTGTGGTGAATTCCGCCGGCCTGACTGCTCTGAATGGAACTGGGACGGGAAAGAAAGTGGCCCTGGAGTCCCGAGAAATGCGTGCACTGCTTTCTAACTACATTGTTTTTAACGGCCTGAAAGTTACACTGGAAACACTGCAAGAAAGTGACACACAAACCTTTGCTCAGAAAAAACAGAGTACGTTTCATTCACGTTTGGCTGGTTTGGATTAATTTGGATGGAATGATTTTGAGTTGGAAACCAAAAAGCCCAATGGCAGAAAATGCAACTGTAAACAGTTTAGAAGCTGCTTTCCAGCAAAGGCAGGAGTGTATACTTGCAGCTGCACATTTATGAATCCAAATACTTTCTGGCCTTTCCTGATGGTTACTACTATAGCTTGGTTGGCATTTTTCCCCCCTTTTCAGGTAGAGAAATTAATAGTTTCCAGCAGTGGTAACAACTTATCAGCAAAACAACTGGTTTTAAATTTCCTCACTTGAAATAAACTAGAAGTTTCTTATTTTTCACAAAAGTACCTGTAAACAGGAACTATTGATCAGAAAATTCAGAGGTAAAAGATGGTTGTTTATTTGCCTACACAAGGGAGCCAGTCACACACCACAAAAGCCTTCAAAATGACAGATGCTGAGCACTTGTGCCCTCTGGACATGCCCGAATCAAAGTCTTCCCTTAAAATCCCTCTCAGGGTTAATCTTTCCCATACTCAAAGTTTCCCAAAATGAAGGTGGAAACTGAGTGGCACCAATCCCCTACTGATCTAACCAGAGGAATAAACGCCTCACATTTTTGCACTTAGGACTCCAGGATGAACTGCAGAAGTGAAGAAAACATCACATTTTATTCAAACATTTGCATCCTGCCCTAGCTGACTCCAGTCAGGGTAAGCTAAACTCCCTTCATCTAACTGGGTGGAAGAAAATTGGCTTGACCGATTTGCAAAATAAAAAAAAGGGAGGGGTGGAAACTTTTTTAACAGGAGCTCAGGCTCAGAGCTAGAAGTATCAGGACAGTCAAGAGCACAGAAACTTGGGGTGGGGGGAGGGGAGATGATGCACACCAAGAGGAGAGGGAAGACCTTCACGTTGCCAAGAAAAAAAAAAACATTGATTAGGAAGACGAGGAATCTGCATGGAAAAAACAACCTATAACCCAAAGAAAGCCCTCATCCCATCTCCCTCTGCCACGTGCAATGGAAAATTTGATGCTTCAGACCTGAAGGAAACCAGCTGCTTCTTTACCACCCTCAGCAACCCAGGAGGGACTGCAAGAACCACCATCAATCTTCCTAAAACCCCCAGACAAACCTTCCCGGGGAATGGCAGACAGCCCTGCCTACCCGGGGCTCTGCAAGAGAAGGTGCCTCAGCAGCCAGCCCTCAAAACTGGCTGCTCACAAGCCTCTGCCGTGCACCCCACTGCCCTGGAAGAGCTGCAGAGCTGGCAAGGACTGAAACCCAGCAAGGAGGCTCTTGTGAGCCAAACTGGCCGCTGAACAAGCCTGGTGTGGGGCAGCAAAGCAGCGTGGGCACACGGCTGCCGGGGGGCCTCAGGGTACCGCGGGTGGCTGTGCAGAGCCCTGTGGCTGCACCTCTCTGAAGGGGGAAGGGCAGATCTGCTGTGCCAGAGGGACCAAGAGCTGGAAGTGAGGGAGGCTGTGAGACCCCTTCTGATGTGTGCCCTGGCACAATGCAGGAAAAAGCTCACTGACACAGAGAAAAAACAATCATCACTCGGATTCGTACCTGCTGGGAGAGCAAAACACACTGCAGGAGGAAAAGGCAACACTGGCAGTTCAGAAAAGGCTGCTGGGAACAAGGCAGAAACAGGAACATGCTCCTGAAGGTGAAGTCAAGGTAGAAGAAATCATAAAGATGAGATACTGATGGGAAAAAAGAACAAGGGCAGTGGGGCCCAAAGCCCCCAGAACATCCCAGACTGCTGGGGAGAAGGAAGCCAGGATGGGGGCTGGAGATACCCATGGGGCAGAGACAGTTTGTGCTGATTCACAAAAAAGAATTAATTTGGGGCAACTATTTGTAGATCTGGATTTGTTCCCCCCAACACATCTCTCCAGCCAAGGGAAGTTCTATTACCTTTACCCAGAGCAGCAGGAAGGACCCCACCAAGGCAGCCACGTGCTGTATAGTGCCCAGGCAGCTGGATCACAAGTCCTGAGCTGCCTGGGGCAGTGCTGGCACTTGGCTAACAGGGTAGGAGACTTGGGAAACTAATGGAAAGAGCCCCACCCCTACCCAGGCACAGCCCTGTGCCACAGCCCCAAACAGTAACCTTACCTGGTGAGTCCACAGCACCATGCTCCTCCCAGTTCTACACTCATCCCTCTGTTCAGACACATGGTGCAGCACTGCACCCTCCAAACACGCTGCTCAGCACCATGCTCTGTAGGGGTGTGCTCCCCAGGAAGGATCTAGCCCTGCCAGAGCCTCAGCTCCACTGTGCCCACAGCTGGCCCTGTGGCAGACAGGCTGCTGAGCTGCCAACCCGTGTGACAGATTCCACTGATGGAGAGTAACCAGATCAATCCCAGTGACAATCCTAATGAGGACAGACAACTTGCTTAAGCCAGCCTGGATCACTTACAGGAAGCACAGAACCTTCAGTAACCCAAGCAGTAGTAATCTTTGTGCATTACAGTACTGCCACACCACCCCCCTTCTTCGACGAGACCCTGCCAAATTCCAGGGGCAGTAAATAGTGTTCCATGCTCTTCCTCTAGCCTGAAGAGTACCTTCAACACCTGGACCTGATCTGACTGCAAGGCAAGGATCTGTCCCAACACCAAACCACTGTACCAGCTGGCACCATGCGTGTAGCAGTGCCACAGTTCTGAATAAATCATGTTAGCTACCTCAGACATTAGCCTTGACACTTGATCTCTAGGTGGCACTACTGGCACCCAGTAACTTCTAAAACCAGTGATGTTTCAAAGTGCCATCTGCTGGTACCTTCATTATTTACAGACACTGTCAGAACAACCAGCAGTGAGACAGTGCCCAAGTACTTTTCAGCTGGCAATACAGAAAACACACAGCAGCTTTTCTGGGTTGGTTGTCTTTTTGTTGGTTTTTTGATGCAATAAAAGTGGTTTATTGCATCTACATCCCAGAACACTTAATTATTGTGAGAGCCTGGCAAGTAATCACCAGAAGCCTTCAGAAACAAAACCAAATATTTTGACAGCATATAGAGGCTGGTAATTTAACCTTTAAGACAAACCAGGCAGCAGCACTTACAGAGTGCAGCTGGAATGCATGGCTTTTCTTTTAAAACTCTTAATCACAACTCTGTATTTAGCTCCAAAAATCAGGGCAGAGGAAATCCTGTCTTTCTGCAAAATTAAATCAAAAAGTTACCAGGTGTCATTCATTATGATCTAGAAAGGAAATACTGAACTTCATAAAAATGCTAGGGCTTATTTAAATTTACTTAACTTCTTAATATAGCAAAAGTTAAACAATGCATCAAGTCTTAGAAGCAATGGTCACAACAGCTCAGAACTCCACTTACAATTTTTTCCTAAAAGCCAAAAAAGCTGTCAGTCTGTTCTCTACACTTCTCCAGAGAAAATTTGAATCCTAAGGGCAGTTAGAACCTGGAGGCACAAACTCAGCAATAGTGGCTATACAACAGCTACTGCCCTCTGGGTTTAGGAAAAACTACCTCAGTAAAGATGTAACATCTGAGGAGAGCTAAACTGTCTTCTGTATATACCCAAATCTCAAGGATTATTCTTAAAATTACTTAAAAATGATAGCAACAGTTACTGTCAGGAACCATCTGAAATCTGCTTAAGCTTTCTACCCAAGGAACAGATGCATGTTACCTGCAATGAATTAATCAACCTCTCCAACTGTTTGCCTTTCTCCACCCCCCTCCTCCATTTTCTAAATTTCAAATTCTTCCTCCCCAGTTCTTCCTGCAGAACAGAGGTATAGCCCCACATGAATAAAGTACACTTGCTGTGAATAGCTAAGTCACTTCACTAAACTACCACATAAACCCCCCCAAGTTTAAGCAGACAAACCATACAGCTAGGCTAGAACAGCAACAGGCTTGATACTGTAGGACAGCACTATAGAAACAATGACCACGTGTCTGCTCCATCCTGAAAACTTCCCATTTACATCCAGCTTCCCAAAACAAACAAGTTCCTAAGACACCAACCACTCAGAGGCAACACAAACTCAGTCAAATGAACATTTATTCTTTCAGTAAGCCAAAGCCAGCTCTTATGCGACCAGGGCAGAAGCTGTCGATGATTCACTAAAAACAGAGAAGACAAAGAGAAAGGTATTAATTGCAGAGGCAGTTTTTCAAACAAGTTGTCAAAAACACTGCTTCAGTTCAAAGCTTTAACTACTACTCCTGAGCTAAATCATCACCTCTTTGAATATGGCACAAAGATTTCACTCTTCATTTTGAAATACAAGTGCTAGGAGAGCAGCACAAAACTGTATATTCAAATACCTGGCTAGCTGCACTTGGGCCTTCTCAGAAAAAAATTACAAACTAACCCTAATATCTACTGGAATTCTGTGCTGGCTAAATTTTCCTAGCGAAAAATGACAAATTGCTTGCACTTTTGCCACAGCTACTAAGTCACTTCTCAAAAACATTTGAGAGTAACATGAGCTATGAAAGTAACCAAGAACAAAGACTGCAGTTTGTAAGTAATTTCTGTAACACTTCATACTAGATACAGACTTAATTTGTTGAGACAATGATTTTTTTCTAAGCCTTGTGACAGTCATTCTACCCAGCACTAAGTTTAATTCATCTATCAGTTAACACTGATGCAGATACCTGGTCTGGTACCTGGTTTAGGTACCTGCCTGATCAGAACACACTCTCTGCCTGCTGAGTAACAGCCCCAGCATTCTGTCCACAGGCCCTGCAAGACTTCAGTGCAAGTAGTAACCCAAGAGAAGACTTACTACTTCCAGTTGGGTGGCAGCACTCTCTTGGTTTTGTAGTAGCGAGCCAGCCTGTGGATTCTGCTCTCAATCAGGATCAGGCGGAACTTGGCGTCTTTGTCCTTGAGGAGAAAGTGATGTCACAAGCAGGCACAGCTACCTGCACTTCCCACTGAGGTGCAACTCAATTAGCTTTAATGGAGCAAAACCCCCACAGCTACTGCTACAAACTCCACATTCCCATTACTGAAGTCAGTAAACCCAGAACAGACCCTGAAATACGGAGATTAAACGCTTTTAAGGTTCTTTTCACAGACAACCACTCTCCCTCACCAAGGTGCCTCCCCAAGGCCCTCAGCTTACTCAGAGGGTGACCAAGTACACTACAAGCCTTACAGCAACTTATTAACAACTGGACAGAGTACTTGAAAAAAAGAAGCACAGAGAGTCAACAGCTCCACCTCGTACTAACCTTTCTGTTTCTCTCCAGGTGCTTGCGAACAGCAACAGCTTTCTTAATCAAGTGATACAGATCCTCTGGAAGGTCTGGCGCCAGTCCCTTCGATTTAAGGATTCTCAAAATTTTGTTGCCAGTTACAAAGCGAACCTGGGCAACACCATGGGAATCCCTCAGGATCACACCTGAAACAGACATTTACACTGCACACTGAAAAGAAGCCAACCTTACAGTTACAAGATACTCAAAAAAGGTGTTCTCTAAGTTAAAAACCTTTCTGGTAGAAACTTCAAACAAATGGTACAGAACAAGTGAGCAAATAGAACTTACAGAAAGCACTTAACTAACCCACCCACCACAGTTAGGCAGTGCTCAAATATTGTCTGGAAATTCTCAACAGGACTCACTAAAGCTAGGCAGACAATAACCCTCCTCTCCACAGTTAACAAAGATGTTTTCCTCCAAGAAACTGGGCAGACTGAACTTCTCTCTCTCATCTGTTCGTGGCCATTCCTAAGGACAGGTTCTAAAATCAAACAGATGTTCACATGTTCTCCTTGGAAAAACAAACACTCAACTCCTTCATCCCATGTGCTTCTTGCAAGAATGAGCCAGGTGACATTTTTAGTGGTATCCACACAGATACATCAGTAAATGAGAAGCCCTGTATTTTCTCAGTACACTTTTTACCACAGACTAAAGGAACAATTTTATGTACATATACACACACACGTAACAATTATCAGCCATGAAGATGTGCTTTGTGCCCCTGGGGAGCCACTGAGCCTTACCGATCTGCGAGGGGGTCAGCCCCTTCTTGGCCAGCTTGTAGATCTGCTCCTTCACATCATCAGAAGTAAGTTTCAGCCACTAAAGACAATGGGAAAAAACACAAACCAACAGATGAACACTGCTCAATACAGAGGCAAAGGCTAGCTACACAAAAGCTTTTAGAAAATGGTAGAAATAGATGTTTTGTAATGCTTGGAAAAAAACACCAGGAAATGAAACTGTACTTCTAACAACAGAGAAACTTTTTTACATATTATGAATCTATAGTGCAGGTGAAATGCAGTGGCTGAAGGTAGAGGGGAAGGAAGAAAGCCTCTGGCTAAAACACCCCAGAGAGCCTCCAACCAGCTGCTTTATCACAAACTGCCACACCAGAAGCAGGAACACAGATTTACAGTGGAAAAAAGGAACTCTAACTGGGCCTTTGACAGAGCTAAAACTGAGAGCCACTGAGCCACCTCCCAGCAAAGCACTTACAGAGGTCAGCATCAGATTTTAAGTACAAAAATGAAACAAATGGATTGAGCATCACAAACATTACTACAGTGTTTAACCATCAGCAGTACCTCAAGCAGCTTCGCATTATTTTACTTTAAATTATCTCTCTTTATTTTTATATTTTCTGTTTTAATTCCACGTTTACATTTAACTCTTTTCCCACATGCACCACAAATTTATCTTCCTGTCAACAGATGCTCCAAGGTCCAGCCTTGCCAGGCACGGCAGCTGCAGTGGCTGCTCAGGCAGCCGGCAGGGGAGCCCTGCAGGAGGAAGCTGTCTCCACCAACTAAAGGCACGCTCAAATTGGGTAAATTAGTGCTCTGATCAGAGAATTATTTTTGTAAACAGTATCGAAAACAGTCGTTTTATTTCACAGTGGCAAAGGCCAAACTTGAGCGTGAATAACTGAACCTCTAGGAATTATCAGCATACAACCTGGTCGACTAATTGAAGCAGCACTTAAATAAAGGGAGGTACAAAAGGGAAAGGAGACTTTTTTGGCCAACACGTCATCTGGCCAGGCAACAGTAAATGCTTCCTCAATACTCTAAAAACCACGGGCTACCACAGCATTAAATCAGGTCATCTTTTAAGAACGATGGCACAAAACATCACAGCCCTCTCCCTTTCAT
>NW_008613975.1:0-4859 GCF_000691845.1 Merops nubicus | reverse complement strand
GCCCCCCTTCTGGATGCCCCTGCCCCCAAGGGGTGGCTCCAAGGAGGAGGTTGGGGTCTGTTAGAGAGGAAAGAAAAGAGCCTGAGGGTGCTGTGATTAATTGCAACCTTCTTATCAGGAGCTTGTGATGTCCTGCTGGCTGCCCAGCTGATGGGTACCTGCCTGTGTCTACCCAAACTGGGCTTCCCCTCCTGCCAGTGCACAAGGATGTGCTTCCTGGTGGTGTCTTTCAGCACATCAGGAGCTAATGGTCCATCGACCACACTGACCTCTTCCAATATTCCCACTCTTCCTCCCCTCCAGGCACCTGCAGCTCCTGGGGCTGCCAGGAGGATGGGAGCAGCAGAACCAGTGGAAATTCCACCTCCCACCTTGTCTGAAGCTTTGGCAAGGGGGTGAACACACCAGTGGGGGAGAGCTCAAGTGCTGGTGCTGCCCAGGCTGGCAAAGAAGGCTTTGGGAAAGGGCAGGAGGGTGTGGGAGAGGGCTGTAAATCCTGCAGAAGGCTCTGGTGGAAGAGGGTGATGGCTCAACAGCTCTGGAGCTGTGCCCCTGCTTGGTCCATGCAGCAAATTCTTCACTAGCCTGGGATTTATACTGGGAGCAAGTCCAGGGTTGGGTGTGCAGGATGGAGCTGGGCTGGGCATGGTCTGTGTGGGCTGGTGGCCATCCCTACCCTGCTGTTGGCTTGACTTCCATCTCTCCTCCAGCTCCTGAGAAACGTCCATCTCTGGCATCCCAGTTCCCCTACTGCTGAGGGATTTTGGGGGAGGAAAAGTGGGAGGGCAGCTTTCTCCTCATCACCTGGAGCCCCATCTCCTTTGGAAGGTGCTGTGGTGGAGCGTGTGCCATGACCTAACACAAGCCTGACTTCCAAAACCACTGAGGTTCTGCATGTCTGCTCTGAAAATGCTCATTTTAACCTTCTCCTGAGGGGTTGCCTCCTTCTCCCAGCCCTTCCCTCGAGCACCAGGAGGTGGGACACATCCTCCCCTCTTGGTAGGACAGTGCTGGAGCATCCCTGGGGTGCTGGCTGGGTCTGGAAAGCTGCTCCTGCTGGTAGCTGGGGAGATGTGTGAGGAACCCAGCGAGGTGTTTCTGCTGACACAGCCACCAGAGGCTTTCATCGTGGCTTAGGAAGAACTGCTTTTATTTTAAGAGCCTGGCCCCTCCTTAGGGTACAAGTCCCCAAACCCTGTTCCCTACAAAAGGGGTGTTGTGCCTCTGGCTTTTCTGCAGCACAGGCTTTAATTCCAGCCTGCAGCCCTCGCTGTGTGATCTGGAGCTCTCACTCCATAACTCAGCCCAGCCTGCAGCTCTAGTGAGGTGTTTTACACTCTGCCCAGGCAGATAATTAATCATTCCTCAAGCATGAAGAAATTTTGCTGGACTTTCCCCTCCCCCTCCCCTCCTTTTTTAAAGAAAAACAGAGATTTTGTTTTGAAAACTCGTTGCCCCTTCAATGGGATGGAGGATGGGCTTTGGGATGAGGAGTGTGAAGGTTGGTTGGCTCTTTGAGGAGAGCAGGATGGAGGCTGTGGGCAGCCAGGCTGGAGGATGGTGGTTCCTGGTGTCCATTGTGGTGTGTGCAGGAGGTGGAGGGGCTGCTGAGTCCCTGAGCTGGGACACAGTTCCCCCCCTCCATGGACAGAGGAGCCCAGGGAGCTGCTTGGTTTCCCTCATTGCTCTGCTGATGCTCTTGGGGGCTTCAACTTGGTTGCCTAGGGAGCATCTTTGACCTGCAGGTGACTTTATAGGTCTGTGGTTAATTGTTTGTTTTGCTGCACTCATTAAATTAAATAAGAGTGATTTAAAAACCCAGCTGACCCCAAAAAATGACCTTCAACATGGTGCAGAGCTCACCAGTTTGCTTTGAAATCAAGCTCTCCAGGAAGGGAGAGAGATGAAGCTGCTTTTCAGGCTCTTAACTGGCAAGAACTGGTGTGAAGCTCTATTAGAAGTTGCTGAAGAGTCTCCAGTTCCAGTTTTCAAGGGGAAAAACCCCACCCAGGAGCCAGCTGGCAAAGGGCAGCCCCAGACAGGTAGAGGAACCAGTTGATGCAGTTCTGCCCCACTGCTGTCCAAATGGGGGCAGGATGGGGAGGGGGACAGTGGTGATGGCCACCAGTGCTCTCAGGTTGCCCAACTCAAGGATTGAGACCTCTTGTAGGTCAGAATCCTCCAGCTCACCTTGGTCATGCTGAGGGCTCTCACTGGATGGAGAGTTCTTGGCTTCCCAAGGCTCATCCAGAGGAGCTTCCAGGCTGGGGTAGGTGGGCAATGAGGAGAAGCCCCCTTGGAAAAGCCACCTGCTAGGTTTCCAACACTTTGTGTGTCTCCAGGATCACCATCCAAAGAGCTGGAGACACATCAGCTCTGCTGAGAGCAAGCCAGCCCTTTATTCATCAGCCTCCTTGAAAGGATATTGTGGTTGACTTAATTAAAACCCCAGCATGACTGTGGGCATGACAATGAATTAGAAAGATGAAATCTGAGAGAAGACTTATCTGGGCATCTAATCCAGCCCAGCTCTGCTGCTCTCTGAGGTATCCTCCTGCCATGCAGTGCCTCGGGTGATGTGTTTGCTCCTTGTTCCCTGAGGAAACCTTTCTGTGGTCTGGTGGAACAGTTTGTGGGAGTGGAGCCTGGTTCCAGCTCCAACCTGCTGCTGCTCTGTCCTCCCAGCTGTGTTTCCACCCAGCACTGGGTTTACCACCCAACCTAGCAGAAAGGATTCATCTTCTCCTTGCTGAGACCTTGCTGTTGAGTTGGTGTCCAAGGAAGATGCCTTGGGACCTTCCTCCTCCCTTCACAGCTGCTTTTCCTGAAGCTTCATAGGAGCAGTTTTCTGGTTGAGCTGCTCAGTCTCTTCAGTCTCTTGGGCTGACTGAAAGCCTTGTGAGGAAAACCTGCCCCTTCCCCTGTGCATCAGTATGGAAAAGGGAACTTCCAGGTGCTGAGGGTGGTGGAAATGGGAGAGCAGCAGTTCCTGGGGAAGAGAGAAGCCCCTAATTAAGGCAGAGGACAAATTACTGTGATGTCCCTCTCACCTAAGGGTAAAGCCAAGTTGCCTTAAACAGATAGGAGGAGGAGGATGGTGGTTGAGGGGGGTTTTGGAGGATGATACAGGTGCTGGTGGGGAAAATACTTCACCTCTACATCCTGGAGGGGAGTGGTGGGACATGGAACAGCCACCCTGGTAACGGAGGAGGTGGGAAGGGTCCCACCACACCCCACGAAGCCCCACGGCCCCGGATCTGCAGCTCAACGCCTGGGATGTGCAAACAGGAGCAGCTGCTGCTCGGGGCAGAGCTGCCCCGGGGGAGGGCCTGTGGTTCAAGGCTGTGCCAAACCCTCAGCGTCAGCATTTCCACTGCCCCAGGCTCCTCTTTGACCTCGGGTTGTCTCCCTGGCTGCATCCTGGAAGGCTGCGTGTGGAGCTGGCTCCTGCCAGGGGGGCTGGGTGGGGGGCAGGTCCCTGCCCATGCTGGTGCACGGTTAAATCTGGATTATTTGCTGTGCCCCACGCCCGTGAGCTGCTGCAGGAGGGGGCTGGATGCTTGGCCAAAAATCATCCCAATTTTTGCTAATTTTGGGTCACTTTTCCCCCCTCTTTGGAGGAGCCTTTCTCCCCACCTGCATTTCTCCAAGCGTTGCGTGTTTGAGTGCCCAAACTCAAATCCTCCCCTTGAGACAGAGTTTTGTGCTTTGGGACCTCACCTGGGGAGTGACACAAACCCCGTGGAGCTCTGTTGGAAGCCAACACCTTGGGAGCTTCCTCCTGAGGAGGTGCCCTTGGCAAATACTCTTGCTGCTTGGCTGCAGCAGCCGACGTGGCTTCCCCACAAAGCCCTCCAGGGCTTTTCAGATCGATCTGATGGGCTGATAAAACTGATGCTGTTTCATTCTGAAGGAGGTCTCTTGGAAGTTTTGATTTGCCTTCCAATGTTGGCGCTTTGGGGTGTGTCCCTGTTGCCCAGGAAGAAAAAAAAGAGTCCTTCTTGTAGCCCTGTTGCTACAGAAGTGTAATTATTTATTAGTTTTTATAAAAAAAAAACACAAGCCCTGGAGTTGAGGTTCTGTTTATTCCCATGGCTGTGTTTATTCCCATGGAGCTGAAGCTTTGAGAGCTGCTGGTTTTCGACAGCCCTTCTGTTTAGTCATGGGAACTGGCAGCTCTGAAATGAATATTTGCAGAGAGAACCTCCCCTCCCTGCCCCTGCTCTCTCCTCAGTGCAGAGAAAACTCTCCCCACCTCCCAGCCCCACTCCCCAGGATGGGATGGAGAACATGTGAACCCCCAGGGATTGAACTGTGGGTGACCTCTGGGGGGGGAAGTGGGTTAATCAAAGCTGGGCTCTTCCCCACACTTCAGTCCCTAAAGCTCCTGCATTTCCTCCTGATGGCTGATAAGGAGGGATTGGATTTATGAAAGAGATGAAGATGTTTGGATAAGCTGCAGTACCCAAGCCAGCCTTGCCTGACAAGTCAGGGCCTGAAGGAAGCCCTGATGGAGTTGGAAGGGGTTTATTGGGTTGGGTATTTTTTTTCCCAGGCCCCCCTCCCCTGACTGGGATTCTCCATCTGGAGATGTGGTTGCAGCTCTGCAGTGGCAAACCCTGGGGGTACCCTGGTTGGAACGATGGGCTCTGAGTTTTAGCTGGCTCCTGGGCTCTTGCAAAGGTCCTGGCAGCTTGCAAAGGCTCAGCCCTGTCCCTCTGCCCTCCCAGCAGGGCTCTGTGCACTGAGCAGCATCTGGGCATCTGCTGAGATCCCCATGTTGCTGCACCCAGAGGTGTTTCTGTGATGGGGACTCGTGCCACGAGACCCTGGGGGTCTCTCTGGGGGCACTGACCTCC
>NW_008613974.1:0-3555 GCF_000691845.1 Merops nubicus | reverse complement strand
TTCTTGTTCAGGAGGTGACAGTGTTGGTCAACTAGTCTCTCACCTAATTTTCTGTATGTCTCAATATATGGAGCTAAACGGTGGGACATGTTATTTGCAGGTTGTTTCACTCGGGTGATGCTGTGGATTGTTGGTGATGCTGCTGGTACAGCTCCCTGATTTGCTTGGGGCTTCTCTGCCCTGTTGAGGGGGAGGCTGCAAATTTCCCAGGTAATTCAGAATCATCTGTTTGTTGGGGTTGGAAGAGACCCTTAAGATTATCTAGTCCAACCCTTAACACAGCGCTGCCACTGCTGCTGTTGGTACTTTGTGCAGCAATGTCATCGAAATAGCTGGAAGGGACAAGAGTTCTCAGGACATGTTCTCGGGTGGAGTCTCTCTGATTTTCATGCCCCAGGAATGAAATGCTGCTGGGAGGCTGAGCGTTTATCCGTGCCTGCGTGGGGGGTGCTGGGTGCAGGGCTGGGCTGCAGTGCTGGGACACGACAGCAGAGGGGCCCCGTGGGCCAGGTTGTGTTGGGGAGGGTGAAACCCAAAGGAATTTTTTGGCAGCGAATAGGCAGAAACCCTTGGATGTGTTAGTGAGGTGCCTGTTGACCGGGTCCAGCCCCCTCCGAGGAAGCGCCGGGGCCCCAGGCTGCCCAGGCTGATGCAGCAGTTTCCAGACGTCACAGTTCAGTCTCGATAAGTGTGGTCATTAACCCCGTGGTGTTGAGAAAACTCTTCCTCCTGCCTTGGGTGATTCATGACTGTCTAGGGCCTTGGCCTGAGCTTCCCTGCCCAGCCCCAGCTCCTGCTCCCTGCGCCGGGGAAGAGGACGGGGATTGGCTCGACCCGTTCTAGGATAGCAATTAGATGGTTTATGTTATTCCTCTGATTTTTCTTTACTGGAAGGCGTTTCTGGCAAATAGTGCTGCTGGCTACATCTGTGGGCCCAGGCTGGGTCAGTGCTCTCCAGCTGTGCTGGAACATTTGGTCAGTGTGTCACAGTGGGGGAAATCGTCGCTGCTGTTACACGATAGTGGCTCGATGCTTTCTGGAGGAGGACTCTGTTGTACTAGAAACTGCAAATGATAAAAAACACATCCTGCTACCCAGAGTTTAAATTCTAGGTAGGTTGCAATCTGAGCACAGTCAACCCTCAGCTGCCTTTCCAACTCTGAAGCTTGCGAGGACCCTGTGGGCAGAGCAGGAATAGGCTGCTCCTGGAAAGGAGATGTGGGCACCTCCGTGGTGCAGTGACTGCAGTCATCCCTGACCATAGACAGCCACACACCAGAGCTCCTCCTGCACGTGCCATGCTGTGCTTTGCCATGCTCCTGTTTTGGTTGCAGGATAAACAGGAGACGAGGGACTATGGAATCCCGGGGTGGGAGTGTCTGCAGGCTGCCCAGAGCTAGGTTTCATCTCTTCTTAGCTCCTTCTGTTGGCATTTTAGGAGTCAGCAGGTACTGCCTGGGGCATGTGCATCTGTGTTCAGGGAGTGTGTGTCACCTTTCCTGGGAGAAGGGTGGGTGGTGATGGAGCTGGAAGTAGCATGGCCTTCAGCCAGGTCCCACCGTTGCTGCCCCAAGGGCAGCTTGAGCTGTTCACCCATAACACAGGGCAAAAAGCTGTAAAGTCCTCGTCCTTCCCACGGGAAGTGATTGCTCAGAGACAGATACGAGGGTTGTTATGGACCAGGTCCAAGGAATAAGGTTCCTCACCTGCCAAGCCTTGGCTGATGTGAGGGTCAACGACCAACTGGGCTCATTTAGCAGGATGTGCAGCCAAGCTGCTCACCGTGTACTGCAGGACACGTCGAGCCCTGGTGAAAGAGCGAAGAGCCTGCTCAAACTAATGTGCTTCTAGCTTCAGATTGTGATTCTGGTTTCCTGTTACAAGTACAGCTTCAAGCCCTGGCATGGGACAGGAACTGAAATGCTGTCTGTGCCTGACAACGACACCTCCCATCAGATTTGGTGGGAGCCCTTATCTCCCTCTCTCGCTCAGCGGACACAGAGCCCGGCTCTTTTTCCTGTAGCTCCCTCCTGATAGCAGAGTGGGACAGACTCCTTCTAAATACCGGTGGGTTCGCCGTGTCTAAACGCTGCTGCACACGAACAATGCCACTCTCAAGTCTTTTTTGGCAGCAGAGCACTTCCTCCCATGAACCACGTTAAAGCAAGAGGTAAACAACACACATCCAGTGATACATCACATCACTTTCTGCTTAAAAATAAGGTCTTTGAGGACCACCCATTTTCTGATAAAACTTTCTGTAATTTATGGGCTTGATCCCCAGGCGGCTTTCTCGTGACACGTCTCAGCTGTCATGCCAGATGGATTTGTTCTAACCTGATGGCTCTCAGGCTTTTTCATCACAGGAAAGTCCCTTTTCCCATCTGGAGGCCGTGGCCTTCCCACCCACGTCTCACAGGAGGAGAACAGCAGCTCTGCTCCTGCCAGGTCTGCCCGGGGCTGCAGACAAGAACAGCTGCTCTGCTCCTGCCTCTCCTCCACAGATTGTCCTTTTAAGGGTGGGAGTTGCTGTTGGGGAGCAAGCTGGCCAGCCACTATCAGCTTCTGCTAACAGAGGGATGAAAGATTTTAGCTTTTGAAACCAGGTGAAGATGTTGCCTTTCACCAAAATACTTTATTAAAAAGATTGTGACAATAATTGTCCAGCCTGAAGCATCGGTACCAAGAAACCACCTTCTAGTTGTACTAAAATAAAAAGAACCCTTCTCAACAGTGTTTCAAGCATGCAGTTGCTGTTTCAAAGTCCAGCAGTGCCTCATATGAATCAGACTGTGTTTTAATTACTGTTCATTCAGATATTCCTGGCTAGCACAGAGCACTTGAACTTTAATCCAGGTCATCTTGATTAAACATCTCGGCAAATCAAGCAGCCTGACTGAAGTGTCCCAGTACGTGCAAATATTAGATGTACCAGAGTGTAGCTTGGGTTTAGGTTGGGTTAAGCAATTTCTGAATGGGAGCATGGAGATGTTGGACAAAGTGAAATGAAAAAAGCAAGTTGGTGAAGAGTCTGGTGGAGTCTTTGTGATGAGAAGTGTCACCAGCTCTGCCATGCAATGTTGGAAACCTTCCAGGTGAGGTTGGCTGGGGCTCTGAGCAACCTGCTCTAGTTGGGGATGTCCCTGCTCCCCACAGGGGATTGGACTGGATCCATTGAAAGGTCCCTTCCCACCTAAACCTGTCTATGATTCTAGGATTATTTTTCTTCAGGTGCAGAGGCATCTCCTTGGCATCCCAGCTCCAAAAACAACTCAGAGTGTCCTTGATACATGTAGTGAGATTAAGGAGAACATTTTTCATGCATTACATATATCCTCTGTTCAACCATGGCAATATTTTCAGTTCCTTAGAGTAAAATGGGATCGATGTATTGGAGCTCTGTTCCCCCTCTTGCTCTTCTCAGGGGAGTTCTGTGATGATGTTCTCACTCCCGTTTCTAGAGGAGGGGTCCTGTAACAGCAGTGGCAATTCCACATGCCTCTTAGCTGGAGAAGGAGTCCCCAGGAGCACTGTAGACATGGTACTTCAGGACAC
>NW_008613973.1:73282-82761 GCF_000691845.1 Merops nubicus | reverse complement strand
CGCTCGCGCAGGGCGTGGGGATCCCCTCGGGGACGAGCACCCTCCTGCGCACCCCTGACGAAGAAGTGCAGGCGGTTCACGCCCGTGCTTGGCTGGCCGGCCTCCCCGGGACCCGCCCTTGGGGCGGAGAGGGGACCTTGCCAGGTGCCCACACCGGCTAGGTCGCGGAGGAGGGCGGTGGTTGGCACAGCGGAATGGAAATTAATTCGTTTCTGCGGGCTTGGTGACAATGACAGAACAAGCACGGGGCACCCTTGTAAGTGGTTGGTGCTCGATGGAGGGTCAGTGGCCCCCAGCTTCTGTGTGCGAGTTGGGTGTGGCGTGAGATTGCCGGTGGTAATGACAACAGACTCGTGTCAGTTTGTAGGTGTGCTTTCTAATAAGAGAAAAAACCCTTTCTGACCTGCTTTTAAAATTTTGTGTATGTTCTGAAGTCAATACAGAGCACAGCAGTCTGTGAAACTGGAAATTTAGAAGCTGAAAAGCCTTTATAGAACAAAGAGGTGGATAGCACCTGGAGAGAAGTTGCTGTCCCATTTATATCCATATGGATGTCTGTCTCACACTTACTTCGCAGTCCAAATGTAGGCATATAAGCATCCATGTAAAGGTCCTGCATAATGTCGTGTTCCCCAAGCAAAGTAGGAGGTCCTACTTTTCAGAGGCAGTTGTGACATTCCAGATTCTTGGGAAGGTTTGTTAGTAAAGATCAACTTTCAGTTTTCCTTTTCAGGTTATGTATAAATATATGTATGCATATTTTTAATGAATAGCTCTTGGTAATAAGTTTTGTTACATGTAGCTAGTCCCTGATACATTGTGTAAATTACAACCGTGTTACACTGAAGTTGCTGTACAAGGTAGTAATTTATGGGCCCAACCCCACAGTTGTACATCTGCATCAACCTATATTCTTGGTTGAGACAAGTAGCATTTGCGTGGTGGGTGTACATCACTGTAAAGATCGGGTAGAACAGGAAGGAGACTTTGGATTCTTTGATCATACTGCCTTAGCTAGGGGAAAAGTAAGTTTGATTTTTAGAGTCCTTCTTGAGAGAAAACTTGTAGAAATATCTGTAAAATATCTGGACTTGGATTTGTACTTCATATTATATGTAGAGAGTAGGGAGGGTGTGCTTTATTTTCTAATAGGAACACATATCATAAACAGGAATGCTAAAGTAGTTAGGGTGATGTAAATGTTCTTTAGAGGAATTATGTATAGAAGCAATTAGGAAGAAGGCATGATGCTGACTTCCTGTCCCAGCTTACCGTTGGGACTGTAAAATAGAGTTTTGCTTGTGTTGATGAGAAGTCTTGGACGTACAGAGGCCTGAGTAAACCTTATGGGCAGGACTTCCTGGAAGATAACCTAATACACACTGTCCCAGTTACAGCTGTTTGTGAAGTGTGAGAGCGACATTAGATATCGGAGTTTCTGGTTCCTAATCGTGGTCAGGAATGAGTGCATTGTCTATTGCCTAGGCCTGCCAAATGCTTAGGTTTTACATTTTTCTTCTCAACTGTTGCAAATGGAAATAGGGAAGCTGGTTTTATTCCTAGGTTTATGTGATCTGTGCAATTTCTATGTTTTTGCTTCGGAATGGGAAAGATATGCTAGTTGTGTGCCATTTAGGATAAAGTGATGAGGTCATGACGTGTAACAATGACGGTGAACAACGCTTACCTGAAGAGATGTAACCAGAACTCAGGATCACTTGGCTACCATTTAAGGCTGAAGAAGAGTCTATGACAAAGGAGGAATAGCTGCAGGTGGGGATTGAAAGACTGGATAAAACCTGAATATCAGGTCAAACGGTGAACACTCAGTAGGTTTGGACTTACTCTTTTTTGCAAAACATGAAATATAAAAACATAATAGGATGCATAAAAACCTGATGAGATAGGGGGTAATGGTTTCAAACTGAAAAGAGGTAGACTTAGACTGCACATAAGGAAGACATCTTTTATGATGAGGGTGGTGAAACACTGGAACAAGATAACCAGACATCCATCCCTAGAAACATTCAGGGTCAAGTTGGACAGGGTTCTGAGCAACCTGACCTAGTTAAAGATGTCCCTGCTCACTGGACATCTGGTGAGACAGCTCACCCCGCTCTAGGTATCTTTCAAAGGTCCCTTCAAACCCAAACTATTCTATGATTCTATAATGGTAGACCTTGTAACATCCCATAAATAGGGATAAAAAGATCCTGGAATCTTAAAAATTGATTTGTGTCTTTTCATTGTTCAGGAGTTTGTTAGACAGCTTGGAGCTTGTATTCTCCTTTTATCTGCTCTTCTCAGAATCTAAGTGTGATCCTAAAATACATATATAACCAACTGTTTCTAAATTTGAGAAAAAGCTTCATATTCCTAGCAGAGCAAGTGTTGTCATTCTATCCTCATCTCTTCCCCTTACCAAGACCGGATATGCAGCTGCTCTATTCAAATGATTGCTTTATTCTTCCCAACAATCTCTTCCTTCAACTCCCTCTCCTTCCTCCCCTTTTTCTCTTCACTTTATTTCCGCTTTTTATTCTTTATGCTTCCTTCTTTGCTTTGCCAATTTCCCCTATAAATCTCAGGTTATCTCTTGCAGTTTTTTCCTTGTTTTAAACTATTGTTTCCCATAGCATCTTTTGATAGATTCCTCTGTTCCTTCCATCTCTGTGTTCACTGCACTGTCTCTGTCCTCTCTTGCCTTTACCTGCTAGTTAGCTGCATTTGAGCCCAGAGAGAACTCTCCTGGGAACAGACTCTCAATGCAAAGTGAGGGAAAATGATTGCTACTAAATGATATTTGGCTGAGTTCAGCCTCACTGATACTAACTGGAGGTGGCAGCCATTTGAAGTAAATAAAACCACACATTTTAATTAATGAAAATCACCAAAACAAATACAAGCTATTTAAGGCTTAAAACTGAGCCCTAAATTGGGCTATCAGATTTATGTCAAAAGATCAACTTGTAAAATAGTAAATTGTTTGATAACAAAGTTATACAGAGTTAAGCTTAATAAAGAAGTTGACAAAAAAAAAATGCCAGAAGAATAATATGGAGGTATGTTAAATGTTTGTCGGTGATTCAGCAGGGCCTGAAAAGGGCAAAAAATGAAAGAGCAGTACCTTAATACATTTCTTTTGATCTGACAACATTAAGACTGTTGGAATTATTCACTGTTTTCAACAAAGCTAAGTAACCTGGCAATGTGGAAGTAGTCTATTTTGGCAAAGCTGTATTTTAATTGCTATGATAGCAATATGTAAAATTGCAAGATCAGTTAGACCTTTTTTATCTACTTGATTACATCTTTAAAAATACAAGGAGCCCTCAATTAAGCTAAAGTGAAACAAATCTAAACTGAGAAAAATGTTTCTACAATAAAGCACTTTTTTTTTTTTTTTCTCCAGTATCATACTACTTAGTTTTAATCTTCATGCTAGTTGGAGTATTTGCTTTCTGGGAAAAACAAACAAACAAACAAACAAAACAACCTAGCATGGTTTGTTAGTCATAGGATGCTTAAATGGCTTCATAATGAATTTCATAAAATAAAAATACACTCAGTATAATGTTAATTGAGTTAGCTAGGCTTATTTGGGCCTTTCTTACATTTGTTTCTTTGGAACTGGCCCTGGTCAAATATTTCAGATACCAGATTGAATTAAACTCCTGTGTTCTGATACAGCTGCTGTTATTATCTTTTAGCTCCCAGTTATGAAAGAGTTGGCTAATAGAAACAAAAATTGGTTTTCTTGTAGTGGCTAGTTGATCAAAACATGCCTGATTTTCTCTGGTTCTGGAGTGCTTCTCCATTTGTGAATATCGTAGTGAGCACTGTCCTTATCTTAAGAGTTGATCTACAAAGTGAGGCTGTCTCCTGGGAAGAACTGACAGTAAGGGTGGGGTCCCTTCCATGTGAATCCTCAAATCACCTGAAAAGCAATAACCCAGAATGAAATAGGGACGTAAAGCAGGGGTACAGAATGCCTACAGCCAGCCCTGTGATAGCTGGGATATTTCAACAAATGAGATATTTTCAAATGCTGTAAGAAAGCAATTTTCCTGCCCTTAATGATTCAGAGTAGCACAAACAGGTTAGAG
The DNA here is from genome assembly GCF_000691845.1 of Merops nubicus. NCBI lineage: Eukaryota > Metazoa > Chordata > Aves > Coraciiformes > Meropidae > Merops > Merops nubicus. The sequence goes on along the minus strand of NW_008613973.1, from coordinate 78,655 downwards.
CAAGTGTTGAGAAACTCTTAATTACAGCATTAATTTAAGGCAGACAGACCTTTCAGTCCAACAGAAACAGACGGTAGAAAGCAGAGACATTTTCAACTGCCCTGATTTATCTTTTTCAGCTTTAGCTCTCTCTCTTTCACCCATAAAGATATGCATGTTTCATCCTTCAAAAAATCAGCCTGCACTTTTATTAAACACTGATATTATCATACTTCTGATTTCAACTATGTAATTTCCATACAAGCATTAGTGTTTGGTTCTGAATAATAATTATGTATAATTATCCAGAATAATTTATTGACCAGTGCAAGACAGAAAACAAGTGCCAGTAAATGAAATTCTGAAAACTTTACCTGACCTACATTAATCATAAAAATATTAATATCGTATGAGAGGAATTCCTGTCAGGATGTGTATTGATGTGGGGGCTGGAGATACGTGGGTAGTGGGAGGGAAGTAGTTGAAATGTGAAACCACAGTGTACAGAGTACATGGAATAGTAAATAGTAAAATTTGCACCTTCCTTTTTTTTTCTGGGTAGCTTTTTTTTTTTTGTGTAGAATTTTCAGTGTAGTAAGAATAAGCCAGTAGTGAAAAAGTGGTAAATTGGAAACTATTAAAATAATGCAACTTTTCACCTGTGTGCTGATTCTCATTTGTTTTAAATGGTCATATTGAACCTATTTGTGTTTGAATTTCAGAATATGTTTTGAAATTATAACAGGTGATTATTTATTATTTTCTTCAGCTAAACAACATGACGCAATCTCCTTTGTAATAACTACGTATTTTGTAGCTGGTTTGAGCTTATAATTAATTTCTTACTCTAGAAGTTTGAAAGGAAATTTGGAAATACTAGAACTATTTATTCAGCCGTTGTTGTTCTGAATAGGTAGCTATTTGATGTGGGCTTGTAAATTAAACTGTTAAATCTGTTATTTAGTTACTCACTTTCAGTTCAGTCTGACAGATGTGTATTTCCTCAGAGCCGGTGATTCAGATTGCAGGGAGGTGTTTTTTGGAGGGGTTTGGTTTTGTTTTTTGTTTGTTTCCTTTCAAGCCCTCTTCCTTTCAGGATAGGCAACTGTGAATTACCATCTATAGATAAGACTTCAAACCCCATGATTCCTTGGGGGAGCACACGCTGAAAGCTTCCAGTTGTCAAAGTGTTCTTGCCAGAGTGGTTGGCTATTTGTCATATACCAAACCTGAAAGAAGAAAATATACTGTCATTTTGTTGATCTTTAAATACAGAAAATCCAAAGGTAACTTTCTTAAAAATCTCTGTGTTAACTGTGTGGGTTACTGCATGCAAATAGAGTTGGTATTGCTATGGGGATATAGATTTCCTGTGCTAGATTGTGAATTTGTACAAATACTTAAACCAGCAAATAATCAAGAGGTTCTGCATATTACTCCAACATCAGACATTGGCTGGCCTCTCTTTTGAAGTGATTTATTATCCAGTGTTTTTCCATTCAGGGTGGCCTCATTCATTAAAGCTAGGCCTTGACCTTGAAAAGAGGGTTGAATTGTGCAGTGATTTTTTACTTTTAAGAAGCAATATGAAAATGAATGTGGATTACGGCCCTTAGGATAAAGTTCAAAACCAGCTAGATAAGTCAAGGTACATATTTGAAGCAACTGCTGTGCTAGCCACTATAGATAACACGGTGACTAACTGATTTAAAATATACTTCACTGATGAGAGAATTTTAACATTTCAGCTGCTGTTTTTCTCTCTAAATATATTTTTATACGGATAGCTCAGAACCAAGGGAATTATACCTATAATCCTTTTCTCTCTATGAGGTGGAATCATCAGTAATTTTATCTGGCCTTAGGAGCAATAGTGATTTTGATAGAAATGAAGCTAATGGAAAGCTACACAGAGCTGGGTATGTTATGGCTCACTGCAGCATTGCTTCAAACTGCCTTGCAAGGTTCTCCACACCGCCCGCACAGCAGTGCTGCCTCTTACAGATGCAGGAGTTTGCTCCATTCTTTGTAAGGACTTGCCTGAATGTTGTCTCACTGCAGGGTCTGCTCATGAGCCTGTGCTCTTTGGCTCACGTATTGAGCACGTAAATAAGAAGAGCGTGAGCAGTAACTTAGCTCATGGCAGAAACCTGTCCTGACATTCATTTTAACTAAAAAGTGTATGTGTGGCTCAGAAGAGATTTAAAACAAACAAAAAAAGAGAAACAAACATGTTGAAGATACACATAGACCATTTGAAAACTGCTCATGTCAGAAAGGGGAGAGTCATCGATTTCAGTCTTTGCCACCTTTCTGGAGCAGTTAATTTGGCTCAGCTTTACTTTGCCACATTAAAGCAATAATCCTAAAAAATTGCAATCTTAGGAATTTGCATGTCATATGATTAACTCAATAGAAGTGCATTTAGGTATTCAGCAATGACCATTTTTGACATAGTAAGTGATTTTTGGCTCTTTAACAATACTTCTGAGATTTAGAATGATCTCTTCAACTGACTGGAAGTCTGCAAAATGTGGAAGTTCCTGTTCTAGTTTCATATATTTGCTGTTCATTGATATTTGTATGTGCATTAGTATTATTGCGTTTCAAAGTAATCAGATTCTAAGATCTGTCCTATTTCATATGAAGCCCCTTTTCTAGCAGACAAACACTCAACCATTCTACATATGTTTACTTTTTAAAGTTTAAAATTATGTATTGATTTAGCAAATAATTTGCATCATTAATCTGATCTTGTACCTATAAAGATGGCTTTTTAAATGTGGCATGTCTATATTTAAGTATTTTAATTTGTCCTGGTTTTATTTTTCGTTGTGAAATCGTCAGAAACATCATGGTCTAATAATACCTTCCAGAGCTGCTCATTTTGAACTTATTTTCAAATGAGCACATTACTGATGGTTACATATATGGAGAAATATAGCGAGTAGAAATACTTTTAAGCAAAGGACTGGGTTGATATAAAGTAGCGTTTTACACGGAAAGATCGTAAGGTCACTGAAAGCAAATGAAACGCCCATAGGTGGCTTTGTACATGAAGTGTCTCCAACCCCCCCCGCCCCCCCCCCTCCCCCGCCCCCTTGCGATCGCTTTTCATGCCCGAAGCAAGCGGCGAGCTGTGCGGCAGAAAGGGACCAGAGAACAATTGTGCAGCTGAGAACCGCTCCCGTGTCAGGGACAGATTTCGTGTGTGCTTGCTCCCCGATAGATTTAAATAATTGAAAGCTTGCTTGTTAATTATGGAAAATCGGTACCCGGCTCCTTTAAAGATCCCCTAATAGAAAAGGGGGTGGAGAAGAGTGAAGACTGGTGTCTTTTTAACCTTGCTGAAGGACGCAGCAGTATTTATTGACGTATGCAAATAACCAGGGGGAGGAGGTGGAGGAGGAGGAGGGTGCTTGGAAAAACAGGAACCAGAATCAGTTTCTCATTGCAGGGTGAGAGCTCTGAGTTCCGGTGTAAGAGAAAAGAGACGTGGCGAAATTGCTGTATATCTCTGCCCTATAAGCACATCTCTCATTTAGACTGAAGGGAAACAAGGCATCAAAAAGGGTGAAGCATCTTAACAGATATTTTTGAAGGCAATCTGGCACGATCAAAGGTTGCATATTCCTAAAGGGGGGAGGGGGAAGATTACGGGTTTGCCTTGAAATTTACTGTAGCATAGCGCTAGCAATAGGACGAGCTTTTTTGGCCGGCAAATGATTAAAACAGCCTGGTTTGTGGTATGAATGACGATGTTAATAATCTGTCTTTGTGGTTTTTTCCCCTACTGTTTCAGCTGCGCAAACCATGCAGGATGATTTACTGATGGACAAAAGCAAAGCCCAGCCCCAGCAGCAGCGGCAGCAACAGCAGCAGCAAGAGCCAAACTCAGCAGAAGCCCCCTCTACACCCATCTCGTCCGAGACACCCAAACCAGAAGACAACAGTTCAGTGACTAGTATTGGCACATCGGCTCCTTCCCAAAATAGCAAAGAGAAGATGCAGATGGAGTCTCCCATTTTGCCTGGCTTGAGCTTTCACCAGCCTCAACAAGAACCTGCAGCCGGCACCTCCTTGTCTCCCTCCTTTGGCAGCACCTGGTCTACGGGGACCACAAACACGGTGGATGATAGCTTTTTCCAAGGGATTACTCCAGTCAATGGGACAATGCTTTTCCAGAATTTTCCGCATCATGTCAACCCTGTGTTTGGTGGCACTTTCTCGCCTCAAATTGGCCTAGCTCAGACTCAACACCACCAACATCAGCAGCAGCAGCAGCAGCAAGCTCAGCAGCAGCAGCGGAGGTCACCTGTAAGCCCTAATCAGGCACCTTTTGCCCAGAGAAATGCTGCTTACAGCCATCAGCCCATCATGACCAGCAAACCGTCTTCCTCCTCTGCCTCTTCTTCTTCCTCCTCCAGCTGGAATAACCATCAAAACGCAGCTTGGAGTACGCCTTCCAACCCCTGGGGTGGGCTGCAGGCTGGTAGGGACCCTCGAAGGGCAGTTGGAGTCGGGGTCGGCGTGGGAGTGGGGGTTGGTGTACCCTCCCCCCTCAATCCCATTTCACCCCTTAAAAAACCGTTCTCCAGCAACGTCATTGCCCCTCCGAAGTTCCCACGGGCTGCACCCTTAAATCCCAAATCCTGGATGGAAGACAACGCATTCAGGACGGACAATGGCAACAATCTGTTGCCATTTCAGGTAAATGACTATGTGCAACTTCTATGTGGTGACTGCTATCACAAACTTGTATTTTTGGCAGGGCTGTATTTCACATTACTGTTCCATCTGAGAAGCATCTCTGTAATTCCTATTTGCATTCAATAGTGACCTTATATAAAAGAAGCGGGGTTGGTCCTAGGGAGTGCTTACACAAAGACTCCAAATTTCCAAATTCTGGCTTAAGGGTAATAGTATTATTTTTCTTGTGACTTTTTCTTAAATGTGACAGGGCTCTTAGTTTTGTTGTTTTTTGTTTTTTGTTTTTTTTTTTTTGGTTGGTTGCTTTTAGTTTGGTTTGTTTTTAGCATCTGAAAGGCAGTAGCCTTCCTTTGTGAAAAACAGGTTTGACAGACTCTGTTCTCTTGGTGCTGTGCATGGTCGTTTTTTTTCATGTCCTTCCATATGTGAGGAACAGGAGATGTTGAAATTGTTGCCTTCAGTTTTCTAACTGGCCTGTTAATATTAACCAAAGATGCTTCTTGACCTGAAATCCAGTTAATTATTTTATCACCATTAAAATAACTAATTGTCCATATGCTGTGGTGGGATTTAACAGGGAGTCTGCTCACATAAGGTGTACATATGACAAGCTGTATATGTCTGATAAGTACACCCTGCTGTCATGTTCACACTGGATGTTTTGAATACATCTAGAAGCAACGT
>NW_008613973.1:26626-73251 GCF_000691845.1 Merops nubicus | reverse complement strand
AGAGTGGCGTGTCCGTTCTTTCCAGTGAGGAAATGCCTGATACAATTGACGTGATTTAGAAATGGCAGGGAGGTATTGTGTAAAATAAACCATTTTATGTTGTTCAAAATGTTTGTAGAGAAAGGAGACAATAGGACATGACCTTCAGAGCCATATTGCAATGGAGTCTATTTACTTGCTACATAGCTCTGAAATATTTAAAGCTGCAGTGCCCTTCACTGTTTTTTTATCTATGACGACAGAGCAGATCAATTGCAGCTGAAACTGGGCCACATGGAAGATTTGCAATTGTAATGCAGAATGAAACCTGTCATGGTGTGAAATCCATTTTAAGTTGAAAAATGCAGAACATGTAGTTGCAGTTTTATCTATACAAGGTGAAGGGAGTCTCAAGTTTCTTCTAGGTTAGCTTTTTCAGTCTCAGACAAATTGAAATTTTCTGTTTTGAAATACAGTGAAATCATTCACACATGCTTTCTTTTTAGGTAATCACTTCCTCAACAGAGTATGAATTTACAAACATTTGTAACTTATCAGTATGGTAAGAAGAGCATCTAGATTGACACAGGATTAGAAACAAAGTGTAAAAAAAACCCAAACAAACAAACAAACAAACAAAAAAAACAGCGCGAAATTCCATGGCAATGGAAATTCTCTGTTAATTTAAGAGATTGTTGAAGTAAAATACGTTCATTTCTATGCACTTTTAGTCACATTCAAAGAGGGCACCTTATAGTCAGCCTTGAAATTTCATTTTGCTGCTTCATTCTGTTTAAAGGGAGAGTTGCTAATTTTTTATTGGCTACTCTTAAGTGAAGGCGGAGTGGCTGCTGGTGAGTGCTGGTCAATGTCTCTGAAGCACAAGTCTGGAGAGAGGTTATACTTTAGACACAACGTGCCTTGTGAAATAACGATGTTGGACAGAGCACAGCAATACAAAAGCTAATGAATATAAGCTTCTAGTAATTTTTTAGAAGTGAGAAACGTGTTTCAATTGATAATTACTCTTTTGTTTACTCTTATTAAAATTGTCTGCATCTAAGATGTTAAAAATTCTGATAAATTTGAATTAGTAGGGAAAACAAAAGTAAATGGTTGTATTTCTGTGGTTTGGCTAGTGATATATATCTCTAATGAATACACAGCTTTATCGTTGAGACTGTTAAGTGTCAAATCAGATATTTAGTTATCACTAGGAAAAAAGTAGATAAATATTTTTAAAGAAAATTTATTTTGACTTTAAAATTCAGGTTTTGAAAAGCTAAGGTATTAGCAAATATGTAAATCTGGAAAGTTGTTTTCTTCTCTGAATTTGACCTGCTATTTTCCTATTCAAGTGAAAGCAAATACTCAGACTACTTTAAGCACTAGCTGGAATAACAGTCAGATTTCAGAGACTCAGACAACTTGTAACTTTTTTCCTATTAGGCTCTTTTTAATACAAGCTGCTGAATAATTGCCAAAGTTTTGAAACCGAACTCTTGACAGGAGGCAATCGTTTAGTTACATTGATAAAAAGGAAATTCAAATTTGTGTTTAATGTTTGCTGCCTGGGTTCTGGTTGTGTTTTTTTTTTTTTTCTTTTTTTTTATTCCCCCTCCCTCAGGAATTGAGCAATATGTTGACACAGTAAGTTCTGCTTGTCAGCACTATCAAGTAATTCTGGCAGGTTTATCCATGTACATCTGCCACCCTTCCTAACTGAGCATTTTTGATCTGCTTCAGAACTATCTTTCAGTAAACTTGCTAGCAACGCATTAATGCACATTAGCAAGTTGTTTGTGCTTTTTTATGTTGTGATTATAAGACTTTTTAAAAATGTATTGTTTACATTTAATTCCTTAATACGATATGAATCTCAAGCTGTTTTAAGTAAAAAGATAAAATATTAATAAATTCACTGGTTTAATTAACAGCAATTATACCTTTTTAAAAAAAAAAAATTCAGATCTTCACAGTGATCAAAAAATTTTAAGCAGAAAAATTTTATAATCAAGGTTTTTGTTCTGAGTTTGTAATGTTTGAAGGCAGGTGATACTCTGCCTCTGATATATCTATTTCTAGGAAAAAATGTTGGATTTGAAAATATTTCTCTTAAGAACGTGTATACGAAGGGATGTGCTAGATATCTTCATCCCCAAATCTGAATAATGCATGAGTGCACCTTGTATGTCAATAGCAATTGGTGTTTGTCCCAAGGAGTTGTGCTGCAGAACATATCAGACATATGAAATATCAGTTGGTAGGAATTCTGCTGGTGTCTGCCTTGTGATCGGTGTTGGAAGGCAACTAAAACTGCTTTGGGAGAGATTGTTTTCATATACTTACTGAAGAAAATTAATTGCACTGTATAAAAGAAACAAACAAACAAAAAAGATACAAATTTGATGGTTAAAAGGGGAAATGAGAAAAGAAGCAGTCAGTCTGGAATGAAATGTAAGGTAGCAAGTAGGAGTTGGAGATAAGATCAGAAGCATAGATGTGGAAAAAGGCCAGATATGAAATACAGAAATGTGGCCATTTCTTTCTTCTGAATATTCTTTGGCTTCTGAGTGGTTGAAGGTGAAGGTCCTCTGTTGTGATTGTCACGTGACAGGCAGTGGTGTTGAATTGTTATGCTAGGTGACCCTCATTTCTGGCATTTGAGGCTGACATTAACTGATTGTCCCTGGGCGGTGGTTCAGTTCCTTTTTCCAGCAGTGTCGGGGCTTGAAGAGAGCTATTGTCATCTCTGCTTCTGAGCTGCTCCTCTAATTCTCACTTCCTTCACTTCTGTCAGGTAAAGAGTGCATTTCTTTTGGCTGTTGGCCATATGAAGATACTGGGAGACAGCTTGTGGCATTAGGAGGATTCATAGTGCCTGAAATAGACCTTTGGAAGCATGGATAAGAAATTCTTTTTATAGTGGAAACAGAATTAAATGTTTGTAGACCAGTATGCTAATTAAGCAACTCTGTCCTGTGGATTTTTAATACTAACAACAGTATAACAGTTTGCCAGAAATTGCTCCAAGTTTTGCTGCTTTCTCAGTAATGATCTCTAGAAACAATAACAAATACAATTGCAAGGTTTAGATTTAAAAAAACGCATAGCACTTTGGTGCTCTGAAGATTCTGACCTATGTCAAGTTGGTCTTGGAAGCTTTACTGATAAATACTTCTCTAGCAGAAATAAATAAGGAGTTTATTGTGGATAAAGATAGCTTTAACATGCTGTATTTTTCAGGGGGACTGAGAGAGGTTTTTTTGAGGGGGAGATGTTTTGTTGTTTGGGTTTTTCCCCCTCACTGATTTCATTAGGAATTAGTCTGGACCCCAATAAAATTGTAGGTTAATTTAGAAGTCATAGATAACATCAATATTTCATGCTTAAAATGCAAATCCAAACACGCAGTGAGTTTGTGTGTAAGTATGTAAGTATAAGTATGTGCATACATATAAATATACGTGCTTATGTGCTAAACTAATGCAGAGTAAGTTTGTCTTTTAAGTCCAAGGAGAAAGAATATTAAATGCACTATTAATTTCAATTTTATAATATTTGTGCTAACTTCTTCACAGACAATGAATTGGCTACAGCTTACTTGTTAGAAATTAGAATGAGTTCAGGTGTTGGAACATTCATAAGTGTAACAAATAGTTTTATATGTATAAATAAGGGAATTTTACTGGCTAATATGCTCCTGTGACTCTAATTTTAAAACCTTTGTTTAAATTTTTTTTTTTTTTCCCTAACCAGAAATTGTTGTATGCAATAAGTCTACTGGAAGATTAATTTTTAAAACATTGTATTTCATAAGTCTGACATTCTGAGCTCTGGCTTCTTGACCGTTTAGTAGGTAACCATACTTAGTAGCGCTACCGGTGTCTTGAAAACTATTTCTTAACATCTCTAATCTTAATTTTTCTTACATGATAACACATAAGTACTGGCAGTCTGCAACTTTATGAACAAAAAAATAAACAAACAAGCAAAGAGTACTTTGAGCAACTCTCTCTGTAGGCAGGACTTCCTTAGGAGCATTAAAGGTATTGATATAGAGCAAATAAAAAATTTTGCCTTAAATATTTGGTAAAGCAATTACCCATCTTTCCTTTGGGAGATAAGATAGATGGTAAGGTAAAGGACATGACAGTTTATTTTGCTATTTCCCTTCTTGGATCATCTTTCATAGTTTTTTGTCTAGAGGCTACTCTTCTGAACGGAATGTTAGAGAAAGAGAGACCTGGGAAAGTAATGTTTTCCTGTTCCAGGCGATTTTGAAGAAGAAAAGAGGAGTTTGCTGAGTGGATGATGAACATTTTCACTTCTTAGCAATAATAAAATATCCCTCTGTTTGTTTAGGTCACTTGAGTGATTCCTGGCTAAAGCATACCAAAGGGAACCTAAAAGATAACAGCATTGCTTGCTTTCAAGTTATGTAGCAATAGCAAACTGTATACATTTGAGCTTTGCTTGGGCTGGGTAGACTACTGTGTTTTCAAAAACTTTTAAATAAGGCTGAAGAGGAAAACATCATACCAAAACTGTCCAGTGATGACCTTTGAGAGAGGGTCTAAGGCTGTCTGGCCCTTTTTTTTTTCTTATTCCTACTGATAGCTTAGAGATAGTGTTACAAGTTTGAAAATACTACTCATAAATAAAAGATGCTTGTCCTAGAAATTAAATCAAAATGTTAGTTCGAATTGTGGCATAAACTCCTGTAGGAATTACAGGCCTTTGCAAACTTCACTGTTTTTCCCAAAATAACCATATTGCTTTGACTTTGATTTTTGTTTCTATCATAGTAACGTAATATGTTATTTAATGAAAAGCATCTAGTAAAGTCCTTTAGCATAATGGCAATTAGCAGACTTTAGATAGAGGGGAAAAAGAGACACTTTTCCTTTCTTTGCCCTATGTACCCCCATTCTCAACTCTCAGAAATCAATATAGAAAGCTTTTAATGTATAATTGTTGGTTGCAATTAACTGCTGAAAATGAAGCACCATATTCTTTATGCATGAAAGCGGATTGTTTACTTATATTCCATGTCTTCGGAAAAATCATGTTTTCATCATCAGAAGATATCAAAAGCTAGGTAAGGAATTTTTGTATGATCCTCAAATGGGAGAAACAATAAGAATAGGTGGAAGTTACTGCCCTTGCTGGAGTAAACAGGCTGTTGTGCCCTTCTAGCCTGTTGCAAGCCTAGTTAAGTGCTTAGTTTTGCAAGATGCTGCCCAAACTAGTTCTTACTGTTTTCATCTCCACCTACATGTTTTGTATGTTGAGGTGGAAATAAAATTTCAGAAAGGCCAGGAAACAGTTTTCTGATCCTGCTGACTCAGCATAAATTCAGCTAAATTTCCCTTTGGATTCTTTTATGGTGCTATGTAGGCTAGTAACTTCCCTTCTGCAGGGTGACTTCCACATGTGTTTAGAGGTTTTGGGTTTTTTTCTCCCCTTGAGCCAGCAAGAAGAGTAAGTGGAATATGTAGTATGAGAGGAATAAACTGCATAATTTCAAAGCTTAAGGCAATTTTCCATTACTAGTAATATTAGCATTTTGTGTATAAATGTATGCAAACTATATATGTATGTCTGTAATCTGCATCTGTGTGTACAAGCAGTTAATTTTTTTTTAAAAAAATAATTTTCAGTAACGTCTGCTGGAGAACTACCTTGACAGAATAGGTTTTGCTGTTATTGAGATAATTTGCCTTTTTCATACGTAAGCTAAACCTGTTATTTTTTTTTTTAGCAGCTACACGAGTATGTCTAGTATGTAACAGTTTTCCATCCTCATTTTCTAAGTTATTTTGGAGCACATTTAGCCTTTGCAGTTTTTGGGTTCTTATGACATTTTATATATCCTGTAACTAAATTTAGGGTACCATTATCATATTTTGTTTCATTATTTCTTCTTTATTTAATTTTTCCCTGTTTCAGTTAGTAGAAATTTATGAGAAATGCAAAAGCATTGCTTTTAAGCAATTATTTGAATATTGTACATACCAATAATAAGCAGATGCCTTAGTAGTTAGATGAATATACTATTTTTGTCTATAGAAATAGGTCTTAATTTGTGTAATACTTTTATTATTACTTCTAAATTTTAGAATTTACAAAATGCAGGTTGTGAAATGTCACAGACGCTTTGTTTGCTTATCTTCAGTCTTGGTCAACATTTTAATTTTCATAAGTTTTGAGGATATGATTCTGTCTTTTCACACAAGTTCAGGGTAGCATTTGTAAAACACAGACAGTGTTTTACAATTGTCGCTTGTATTTATACATGTTTGTTACATGACAAATATTCAGGAATTAAAACTTTTCATCAAGGTAGAGAAAATAAGCTAATTATTTAATTTCCTTATTTGAGACCCACTTTTTCTTCAACGGTCTTATGTAATTCTCTCTACATCTTCAAATTCTATGAGAAACAACATAGAACTTATGTAAACAGAAACCTCTTAATTATTAAAAAACACCACTGAATGAGATAAGGTTTTCTATGAAAAATTATTCTGAAACTTAGACACCTATAATTCCTTCATGAAAAATGATAGAATTGAAATTGCACAGGCAGTCTTAGTCCTGAACTTATTTTGTGCATGGCTTTGCAAAATTTGCAATAATTTCAGTTTTCTTTATGTTCTTAGAACTTAAGTAAATCACTTTAAAACATTCTGTTACATGTTAGGATGATGAGCTTCATGTGGTTCATGAGCCAGATTGGAGTCTTTTCATCAACTCTACAGATAGTTCTTGGTTTAACAAAGTTAATGAAAGCAGTGTGGACAAGAGTACGTACTGGATTTCAGTTTTGGGTGAAGCATAATTTTGTGAGCATAGCCCATTTTTGTTTGCTTCATCTGACCTTGAACTTTTCAACTCATCTCCTTTCAAATTTCCCTGCTTCTACTTCTTTCTGTTCCTCCTTTTTGCTCCACTTTTTTACCGAGGCTTCTTATGTGAGTTGGTGTTCTCTATTCTGCTTTCTATGTCAAAGCCTCAGGTTATAGGGGAAGGCTGAATAACTCCCTGTAGTCATAAACTGAATCGTGTTCACTTGTTCTGTGGGAATTATGCCTGTGTAAACTTAATAGTGTGAGAGGTTTTAAGTAGGTTTAAATAGATTAGGGGAGAATGAAGTTTTCAGAAATAGTAGCTGGAAGTTCTATGTTTTAGAATTTTAAGCAAGTGATAACTTAGTTCTGAACATGTTGAACAGATTTTCTTTTGACATCCCTACACCTAGCTTCCAGATTGTGTGGTTTGGGATGGATTTTCACATAGATTAGCAGAAATGCTTCTGATGTAAAATGAGAAAAGCATTACGTCTTTAACATGGCCATTTTAATACATATATAATTTTCTTTTATGCCATAATTGTCAGTGGATGTTCCAGTGAAATTCCTCCTTCCTACACAGACGTAGTACTGTGAAGGTGCTCATTTTAAAGTTTCACACACAAAAAAGTTATTTTTGGCAACTGTCTATGTAACTTAAAGCTGACCTTTTAATCAGAAATGTCAGGCAACTTTAGGAGGTAATGCCATCTATAATGCATTATGTTTCTGAATTAATGTCTTCTATATCTAAGAATTACTTTTCAAAACCAAGAAAGTCAACCACCAAATTCTCAGAGTGGTTACTCACAAAAAAAGCCTTTACATTTATTCCCTAAAGGAAGTCTTTGAAATTATGGCTTCTTATGAAAGTTGCTAAAAATAAAATGTAACAAAATATTGTGAAACACTTGAATGGTAAAATATTCTTTTGGCTTAAATGAAAATTCATAATTCCTTCTGGAAGTTGCTGCTTCATTGTGCTTGAAGCAATGGAAATGTTTTAGGCACTTACTGCTGTTGTTAGTTAGTTATCAGAATGGGAAAGAAAATAAAAGGATTTGAGATTCTTTTACTATGGTGGCCATAGTCAAGGCAGATATGGGGTAACTGGTGCTCAGACATCTGTTTGACAGTTATTCTTATATTCTTTTCTGTCTCACATTTTGTTTCATCCCATAATATTAATGAGAGAGATTGCTCCTGCTGTCAATCTGTCTGAGTCAATAGCTTCCTTATACATTGTCTCTCCTGTCTTTTATATTATGTGGTCCAGACTGTGAAGTGTCATCATTGAGATCCATTTGTGCTGTAGCACCCCCAAAACTCCCTTCTCCTCTCTTTGCAGTCTTTGCGTCTTGGTGGTGCTTTCATCTTATGGTCTCAAGTTTGCACTTAACTCATGCTGATTTAACTGGCAAGCTGTTCTTTGGTCAATGTTAGTTTTTCCTTACTATGGGACACAGACATCTTTCTACTGGACGGTGTAGGCGCCCAGAGGTAACTTATCAGTGTTGAACTCTTGCACAGGAGGCCCATGAACCAGTTAAATTGTGTCACTTTAATAGCTCAAGGGTATAATGAATGGCCTTGTAAATTCTACTGCTGACATCTTTTTTTTCCACTTGCTTGTTCTTGTGAATTGATGATCATTTTGGGTGTAACTACTTTAATCCTATATTTTACAAGTGTTGGAACTGTTTGTTACTGGAATCAGTAACTATAATAGAAAGTGGATACATCAGCTCTTTGAGATGCATTCAGCAGCAGGACCGATGAGCAGATTTTTATCTGAAGCATCACGCTGAACAAAATATGACTAAACATAAATCCTGTCAGTGAGTGCTCAGTCAGTTGTAAAGTCTGCAGATCATTCCCTACAGTGCTGTAATGGGTGTCAGAATAATAGCTGGTTTGTAGATTCTTTTGATTTTTTTTTGTTGTTGTTGTTCTTGTTGTGGAGTTTTTGTTTATTTGGATTTTTACAACACATTGCCTAATTGTTTTGTTGGCAAAAGGGAGATGTTTGAAATATGAAGTGTACTATATTTGTGTTTGCTGGAAACAATGTTCCCTATTGGAGCATTAGGTTAGCTGGTTTAAGCATTTGCCTAGGTTCTTTAATGTCTTTGAATCTGAAGTGTAGAAGGAACACTTAGTAGTCATGTAAGCCGTGCACTTGCCATATTGGAAGAATGACTAAGGGCGTTTCAAAGAATTTAGTAAGTAGGCTATTGCTCAGTAAGGTTCTGATGAAAGAAATTAACAGTATGGTATAGAACAAGATAAATATGTATATATGTATTTGTATCCAGTAAGGACATATTGTGGCTTGTTCCCTGAAACTCCAAAGTGTTAATTGCCTAAACCAGGGACACAGTTAATGGATTGCTGTCTGCCCTGTACCTACTTAGGAAAGGCAGGGTAATATTACTTTCTTCCCTGCAGTTTGCAAGCAAATGTTGAATATTCAGAAACTTGTTAGGATATTCTGTTTTAAGTGATTATTATGCCAAGACTTACGGCTATAAAGGTTGAACACTTTTATGTGTATTTTGAGCATGTATTAAGTGTGGGAAAGGGAATCTCATCTTAACTGCAAAGTAAAACGTCCTTTAACCTGAAGAATACAATTTATATTAGATTTTGTAATTCTATATAATGCCTGTTTTATCTCTTCTATTTCTGTGCTTTTTAGTTCATTAGGAAATAAAAATTACAGACATTTCACTGAAATATTTTAGTGTTCTTGTAATATTTTAGAACTCAGGGGATAAAGTTTGAATACAACCTTTACCTTTCTTTGTGGAAAAATTGCTTGAGTAAGTCAAGCTTTCAAGGGTTTTGGATTCAATCTGAGTCCTTGTATTTAAGCTATAAAAGTTCATATAACACAGACAAGATGATTAAGTATTGTTAACCAGAGTTCTGAAATGTTATTTTTCAAATTCTATAGAAACAATTCCAAAATCTATACTCAATTAGATGTCATTTTACATTTGTTTTAAACTTATTTTTCTTAGAAGCCTTTTGAACAAGCTTAAAAAAATACACCTTTTCTTCTGAACTTCTGAACACCTTTGAAAGTAAAATGTGCTACAGTTGGTAGAGAGAAATGTGTGAAAAGTTGGTGTGTTTCCTGTTGCTTTTCATAGGCATAGACATATTTACTATATTTTTTTCTCTTGGCTACATTTTATGTTTTCTTATTTGTTTTATATTTTTATTAAATAAAAAAAGGGAAAAATTACTGAAATTTCTGATTATTCTAGTTCTCCATGCATCTGTGTTGTCAGTCATGTTGTTATTGGCAGCCTTCCAACACCAAGCTGCAAGGGAAGTAAAGCTTACTATTTACAGGGTTTTGATTCTTTTGAAAACCGATTGTTTTACTTTACCATGTGACCGTATTTCTCAGATTTCCTATCTTTTGAAAGGTTTGTGTGGTGGGTTGTTTTGTTGTTTGGGTGTTGGGTTTTTTGTTTTGTTTTTAAACTTTACTGAGAATGCAGGTGGGATTGCATCACAGCGGAAGCTGCCAGGAGCTGAAGACTGCTCATTGATTATTTAGAGCTTGATGTATGTGGGCATTCATGGGCACCATCATGGCAGATTGAGCAAGTCCCAAGCTGAATTCTCTGTAACGCTTTTTTGCAGTTGCAGTTTCTGCTGCTTTGGGTTGGGATGCTGGAGTGAGACAAACTTGTTTTCCTTGCGTTGTAAGCAATAATCCCAGGTGCAGGTGCTAGAACAGACTGAACAAGTGCAGTTTAAAACAGGGCTAGCATTTTACCCTGTATTCAAAGCTGTGCTTCCATTGACTTCAGCTGTAATTGGCAATGCTTCACAATCCTGTGCAGCCACATCCAGGTTTATATCAGGCACAGAAGAATGAAATGCAGCAGTAACCACAGTGAAGAAGTTTCTGTTGATAGGAAAGTTAAAGCCATAAGTATTTTAGCCATTTTCCAGGATCTCACCTCTTCTTGCTGATCAAAATACTACATATGTCCCATACTCTAGTAACTAAAAAATGCTGAGACTTCTGTAAGCCTAACTGGAGTTTTGGAATGCCTGGAAAAGGTTAATAGTTCAGTGAGTGGAGGCGATCTTGCTCAGCAGAGTTGGACTGCATTATGCTATAGACTGGTGCAGGAAGCTTGAAAATCTGGGGCAGCATGAAAATGTAGAACACTGAAATAAGTAACTGAAACTGAGATATTGTTGAGAATTTAGGAAGATTGGAAGCTTAGTAGGAAGTTGGTTAGCAGGTGGACTGAAGGATATAGGCACAGGGAAATGTATCTTTAGAAGGATCTAGGACCTGATGTTTTGCTGCTTGAATACTAAAAAATAGGCAGATCAGGTGTGTCTCTCAGCTCAGTGTGTATTTTTGTGCTACAGATGCAGATGGCTATGCCAACAAGGACTCAACACATGCAAGAATACGTGGTTAAGGATTTTTAGTATGGATGATAGCTGGGCTTGTGCAATGTGTTATATTCCTGACATGCCTTCTCAGGTAAAAACTTTACACTTTGTGACTGTAGTTTAATCAATTCATGGTCAAGTGTCTCTGCTGCCATGATCTTCTGCAGAGACTGAAGAAAAAGACACAGCTTCAGCTTATGGAGCAAGGTGCATGTTCTCCGTGTCTCAGCCATGGGATATGTTGGTAATTTAATTTTTTTCATTAGTTCCAGTTATTTTGGGCTACTTGTTCAAGCTGAAAGAGGTAGTGAGGGAGCCAGACTCTATTAAGATCTACTCAACACCTATTATGACACTAGCTATAGAGCTGGTCTTGGCTTTGGCATCCATAATATAGTCATATATTCTTTTCTCATTCTTTGCTTTTCCCTCTTAGCAGTAAAGAGATGTTTGTGTAGCTATTGGGAGGGAACTGAAGCAGTGCTAGGTACCCCTCACCCTTACATGCCCATGCTTGGAGGCTGCAGGGAGCAGAACAAAGCACACCACATTGCAGGGTATGACAAAGGGAAAAAGTTTTGTTTTCAAGTGATACACATACATGTGCTGCTAAGTAATATTTGGTTAATAATTAAGTTAACTTTAAGAATGTCTTTTCCTCTTCTGGAATTTGCTGACACACTGATTACACCTCAGCCATCTCCTGGAATAAGCAACACAGGCATTTGTCCTGGAGATAAACAGACCTCTTCAAAGCACTTTTTTTATTTATTCCTGGAGCTGGTTCATTATGCATATTGGCTGGAGACTGGACATCTCTGAAACTATCATGGTGTAATTAAAGACTAGCATAATACATATGCACAAAAGTGTAAAATGCAAATTATTGTATTTTCTCATTTATTTTAGTGTCTTCACTCTGCAGAATTTTTTTTTTGGTACAATTACTGTTTGGATTTTGTTGCTTTCGGAAAAAGAATTATCATATTATAGACACTATTTTGTGACATTTTTAATCAGTCTTAGAAGTAAGATATTTAAAGGTAGAAAGTTCAGACCAAACTTCAACTGAAGGTGCACTTCACTTTGTGATCCCTCAGAAACCTCCATATGCATCTGTAATTTCTCACAATACTTAACACGCACACTTTGAGGAAGTCTGTGCCATGGATGAATGTGTACATAACAGCCAAGGGCTGGGATTTAAAGTTCTGGGACCTGTATCCTCTCTAAGAAGTTAGAGTTGTTATCAGTAGGCTGTTTTTCTTTCAAGATTAGAGTATTGTAGCGTGGAAATAAGCTGTCGTATACAGCTAGAGTACAGCAGCTGACAAGGAAGGAGCTGCTGCTTGTACACGGCAAAAATACAATCCAACGTGGGCAGACTGGACTTTAATCTTTTGCTAGTTGATTGCAGTGTAGCTATAGTGGCAGTGCCTTGTAGCTGGAGATTTATTTTTTTTATCCATAATGTAATTTATCTAAGGAGGTCTTGAGATCTTTGTCTTCTCTAGAAGATCCCAGTGAGTTTTCCAGTCTTGCTGCATTTTCAAACCTTTTTCCAACATTTTTTTTTTCCTGCTCTATCATCCTACATTTTAGATTTTCATTTCCATTCATGATCCCAGTCCTAGACCTTCCTTTCAAAGTTCTAGTGTGCTCCTAAGGACCTTTATGCATCGTTTCTGTTGTTGGGGTTGTTTGGCAGTAAATCAGTAGCCTGCAGAAATAAGGCAAAAGGCAAATCCAGGAGATGGAACAGTATCAGTTCACAAAACCAGAAGAACCTGTTCATGCTGAAAAATAAAGAAACATCATCCTGTGCATGTGTGTGCAGAAGGACCAGGCATCTTGGAAGAAATTGCTGAATTTAGGAAACAATCTTTGAGTGCGCTGCATACAAATGAGTTACTATTGAAGTGACGGCTACTAAGAAAAAGGGTAGTGGCCCTTTTACTTAGGAGCTAGAAAGGTAGCCCTGACTTGTTAGTTTTATCACCCACACTACAAAATATGTAGTTGGTCATGCATTATGCTTATGCACATGCCACAACATACTTGTTAAAATCTATTGTGCCTAAATTTCTCTTACTTGATTTAGCTTGCTCAAGTACTCTCATGGGAAGTGTTATAATTGCCTAGGTAAAGAGTTTTGATAAAATTGATCTTCCTGTGTCCACTGTAGGTCTAATTTAATCTTGAAAATATATTGCAGGTTTGTATGCCCCTTAAAAGGTTTGAAAGATCCTGCATTCTAGCAAACCTGCCCTGTTTAGCCTTGCCTTTGATGCTATGTCTTTTTTTTTTTTTTTTTTTCTTTCTTTCATGTACATTCATGTGTACACTTCCTTGGGAAGTTTTAGAACAAAGTAGGACCTCCTAGGGATTTGCTGCCATACTAGTGTACTTATAACAGCAGTATGCTAATAACGGACAATTAATTTTTTTTTTTTTAGACTTTGTTTGCAAGCTGTGTCCTCTTTTGAACTTGCTCCTTCTGACCTACAAGACTCTAATCTCAGGAATGTTTAAAGCTGAAATCAACTATCATTGTGGCAAAGGCAGCAGTCCTGCCCTTTTGTCCTTCTGCCAGTGTTGGTTTTGCCAGCTCAGCTCTGCTACAGCTGTGTAGTAAACCAGATCAGGGGACTGATCTGACTGAACAATACTTCCCCACCCCTATTGGGGATATAAGCTGTTTGTTTGCTTTCATATTTTCCCTTGGAAAAGATGCCATAGTTCAGTACTATAACACCTCCTTGCACATTCCCAGTATAAGCATTTGAAAGGTATTTAAAAAAAACAAAGACAACTAAAATTCTTGTTTTGAGGGAATCGCATAGATCCTGTTTAATTCAGTTACTGATATACCACAAGAGTTGAATTCCTTTTACAGCCAAGTTACATATTTTTTTTCTTCTCAATCTAGACTTACATTTCTTTTAAGTGACTGTGACATAAGCTAAACTCTTCTTTCCTACTAGATGTTACTGAGCAGTGTGGTGTTTTTTACCAAATCCAAGTTTAGCATAAGGAAAAAAAAAAATTTACCTTAGGGGTTTGGGTTTTTTTTTGATTTTGCTTTGGTTTGGCTTTCTTTTTTATCCCCCAAAGATATATTTTAGATTTCCTGGACATAGGGTTTGGTTTATATTCCATATGTATTGATTGACTTGAATAGGTGAACAAGCACTCTTTTAAACAGTGTGCAAGTGTTGGCATTTTAAGCAGCTGTAGGAGACATAAAAATCATTGACAATGAAAGCTGAAAATCAGTAAGCACATTTGAACTTTAGTCCTCTAATATAGCTTCCAAAAGAAATCAGTTATTATTCTTTGGACAGCATGTTTGGCTGCCAAAAAATGATAAATAGATGAAATAAATGTCTGAAAAAAATAAATGCTAGTCCGCTTACAGAAAATACAACATTAGCATGTTGGAGAAGGGAAGTTGGATCTTCAGGTTAGCGGAGGCAGACTATGGGAACATGAGATTTTTGGTAAAAAGAAGATATATATTTCAGAGCTTTCTGTAACAGCAGACTTAATAACATGTATTTATTTGAATTCCAGAACAGCAATATTAAAAGAAAGCTTAATTACATCAGTGAACTCATTCTCTTCTTCAGTTTTATTTAATGACAACATAAAAAAAAAGAGTTGAAGAGATACAGTACTTTCTGAGACAAAACTTTTGTTACATTTTCTGTGGATACTGATGATTCTTTTCTGAGGATTTTAAAGTTTATTCTTTCAAGCAATAATGTTATCTTGTAGTAACCAGCGTGTGGAAAACATTGTTCCAGGAATTTTGGGGACATATTATAATGAAGTTTTCAATTTGCACAGTAGAATGTTATACCATAATATTAATTGTACCATAATATAGTGTACAAAGAAAAACTGCTATCTTTTTCATACTTGTGCTTTACTTATTTTTAATGGCAGTTATGCAAATAAGATTTATTTTTTGTGGGGAAACTGATTACAAGGGGCTATTCTGTTATGCTGTCCCATTGCATACAGCACTCCAGATACATGGGCATGGGTAGATTGTTCCTGAGCTTTGAAACTGGTTGTTTTAATAGACTTGCTAAAGGTTGTTTGTGTTTTGGGTGGGTTGGTTGGTTTGTTTTTCCTTTTTCCCTTTTACTTAAAACAGAGGCTGAACTACACTGAATTAAAAATGAGTGACTCAAACAATACAAACGAACCAACCCTTGCTCAGGTTTTTTAGTGCCCCAGTGTGAAACTGTTGGCTATTCTGTCTTGCTTGTAATTTTGTCTTGTATCTAGTATTCTTTCCTTAAACCCATGAGATTCATGTTAGATATATGAGGAATTATTTGGTACTTTCTGGAACTAATGTACGTGCTGGCAACTTCAGCATTGCTCGCTTCTGCTTCAGTGTTAAGGTAGCACTGTGACAGAAGGCAGATGAAGAAGCTGTGAAACGAAAATCTCTGAACTTGGAAACAATTTCACTTCTCTATTGTAGATATTAATATTGCCTTATCTCTAAGTTCTTATTTAAATTATAATGTTTAGAATTAACTATTGCTTGTGTGTATATTTTTAGAAGCATTAAAAAGCCTCTCTGCACTGGTGAAAGCACTGGTTGCAAAATGAAGTGTATAATTTTAACAGCTGTAGGGCTATACTTAAATGTTTTTGTAATATAAAATGTTCTATCAAGAAGAAATGTGGAATTAGATGTCGGAATTTTGTAAAATAAAAAATGAGCCTGTGTTAGAAATGTTTCTTTTTTCTGTAACAGTCTTTCTTTCCTTTATTGTTTTTGTGTTTTTTTTTTTTTTTTTTTTTTTTTTTTTTCTTCTAGGACCGGAATAGGCCCTATGACACTTTTAACTTGCACTCTTTGGAAAATTCCTTAATGGATATGATAAGGACTGATCATGAGCCTCTGAAAGGTAAACACTACCCTCCCAGTGGCCCACCAATGAGTTTCGCTGATATAATGTGGAGGAATCATTTTACAGGTTAGGAATATTCATATGTCCATGCTTGCTTGGTGTTTAAACGAAAATCAGCTTTTCAATATTGCTATAAACTTTTTGCTAAGTAATGAATTGTCAGTTATGTAAAACAACTGTTTTCCCATCTTAAGGTAATTTTCGCTGGCGTAGGAAGATCAGGTGAAATGTGCACACATGTATTATAGGTGCACAATCATAACATTTTCTAACTGGCATTGCCAAAACTTGGGTTTGTGTGTCAGCAAATTGCACAGCTGGGTGTCCTGCTGCAGGCACTCAGTTCAGAAACTGCTTAGTTGCTTAGTGCGTGGACTGGAGTCCAATTGTTATGCTCAACATCTTATTCAAAGTTAACACTACTCTTATTTTTGGATCATTAACTAGTATACATGGTCCTAAAACAACCACTGTTTCAAGCTTACTCTTTACAGTTGTTTTGGGTTTCTTTTTTAAAAAATAGATCTTACTTTGAATTTTAGATTGTTAGGGGGAGCCAAAACCTACTAGATGTTAAGTGCTGGGGAAGTTTTGATTATTTGTGCCACTGAACTGGGTTGGTTCTAACAGGTACAGTATTGGAGATGAAACCATTTCTAATAGTGAGCTGATATGGAATAGTGAAAGGTTGTGGCAACATCTCAGTGAATAAATATTCCTGGTTGACCTGCACACTCCTTTGTCTTAATCTTTCTTTGCTTAAGTTTAAAAATAAGTACACGTTCTTGCTCAACATGTGTTCTTGCTGCTTTTGAAGACTGAAGCTAATAGTAAGCCATATACAAGGGAAGTATTGAACTAAAAATGATTCTCAAACTAGTAAGAAGTCAGGATGCTAGAACTGATGGAGAAGGAACACTGATAGAGAAGAAATTGATCTGTGTATGGCATTTCCTATGCTAATGATTATATACTTACTCTTCTGATGTCATGATTGCCTCCTTTGGTCCCCTCCCTTTTTATATATTGCATGAGGGCTTGTACGTTTTTCATCACCTTTCTGGGTACAGAGCTTTGTTTGGTGGTGTTTTTGGGGTGGGCTTTTTTTTTGTTGTTGTGGTGGTGTTTTGGAGGTGGTGGTTTTTTTCCAACCATACCAACCTGGGTTCTGTACTCTCATTGTTTTAACCTTCGTGTGTCCATAACCATTATTCAGCTGTCTACAATGGCAAGAAATACTGTCTCATGTCTGTTCTGCTCATGGCTCTCCAGAGTAAGTGTTGACCTGAAACATAGAGAACAAATGCTAGAAAGCTGAGATTTCTGCTTTATATACATTTCATATGGCTGATATATTCAACATAAAATGTAAATGGCTAGTAAGCAGATTGAAGTATTTATAGTATTTTATTAAATTATTAGTGTTATATGATTGATAGAATCTAGCTAAAATTCCATGTTCTTATGTCAGTATTTGTTTAAATACACAAATTGAGACTGATTTTTTTAATTGCTGAATTTCCATATGAACCTAAGCATGGAAGAAATGAGAGATCGGATTAAAAATTGTATTATTCTGGAAAAAGACTAACATCATGCAAGTGTAATTATGCTTATACTTCTATTATTGTCTCTTAATAAGCATTTTTTAAAAAAATTGGAATATTAACACATAAAATGATGAGTACAAATGTTTAATTCTTTTGTATTGTTTGGTCATTCTGACAAGAATAGTTTTCAGTACTCAGCTGAGCTAGCCTATATAAGAGTTGCAAGTGGCATATTCCACAGCTGCACCTGAGTGTCATAATGCCATTAAATATTGGTGTTTTGCATGAGGTAGAACTGAAATTCTTGGTTTCATTGAGCGTCTTTGTGCTTTTCAAGAAAAGTATTCCTTCCAAAAGAAACTTCATATTTTCATCTCTGCTATGATATAATCTATGTAGGAGACTGACTAATGGGCATTTGAAAGCAGTAGGAACTGTTTTCTTCTGCTCTAAAAGTAAATCCAGAGTTGGATATTAATTTTGAAGTTCTAGTTAATCTCTCCCATTTGCCAGTGGGACTGTTAGCTTTACTTTTTCTCTAACAAACCTTTCTGTCACTTACTGGATGTGCTTTTCCTGTCTCATTTTCTCACTCGGTGCTGCCCACCTGTTTTGGCCTTCCTGACTCGATACTTACCCCTCTTCCAGCTTCCAGTCTGGTAACTGCTGGAGAAGCCCTCTTTACTATTAGTTACCTCTCTCTTTCTCTGCCCAGCTGTTCTCCGCCCTGATACAATGAATTATCTGCCTTGCTTTCTTTTCCTCCTCCCTCAAACTGCAGGGCTTATTTTACTAACCTCCAGCATTGACTTAATCTACTGTGCACGGTCCTCTGCTCCTGTTCTCACACTATGCAGCGTGGCTGGCAACATCTGAAGGATTGGCTGTTTTGGGACATATTCATTCTCCCTTACAAGAAGTGTTGTGTTCCTCTGTGTGACTATTTTAACTGAGTCCTTTTCATAAAAAAAACTGGTTTTCTTCAAACCTTGATCCATTCCTCAGTCACTTTCCTATTGCATTTTTGTTGTTTCCTTTTCCATGAACATGGGTCTTGACTCTTCCCCTGTACCTCAAACTTCTTGTTTTTCCTCTACCAAAGTTGCAGAAGGTTTTCAACTTCTACCCTTCTCTGCAACTTCTTCAAATTGCATTTAATCTTGCCTTCTCTGCTCAATTGCTTTTATCTTATTCATCCCACTTTCCTCTGGGATGGAAATCCTCTGGGATTTTTCTCTCCCTTAAAGTAGCAGCACATTTTTAATCTGTAATCACCTTGAGAAACTAAATGAATCAAACTCTGCTTGCTTTTGCTTTTTTAAGTTGGTGTCACATTTTCATTTATTTTCACCTTGAAGCTCTTTGAATATTGTGGTTATGTATGTCAGCTTGATTTTTTCAGTTCCTCATAGACGTTCCTGTGTGAATGCCTCTTGTACAAAATTTCAACTGCTCTTTCTGGCATCTTAACTTCACCAGGTCTCAGGGCTACTTCCTCTACATTTTACTACTTCTCTTCTTAGTAAACTGTGTATTTTTCCCTTTAAATCTTCCTTTCCTCTGGCATATGTGACTGTCCTCTCTTAGGTTTTGTGCAGCTTTTTCCTGTGTAGACCAAGTAAAACAACCACAAAAATCCTGGTTTAAAGAGCAAACAGACAAAGAAAAATAATGAGATGGCTTTCAGATTACTTTTTAAATTGTTTGTGTTTTGATAAGAGCTTTATTTTCTTGAACAAATTTAACTAAGGCAAACTGATACATAAGTGCTATTATATTTACTATGCCAATTTTTAAATGGAAGGGATGAAAAGATGAATACCAAAAGCCTCTGATTTTAAAAACAAAGAAAGATTTCACTCTAGAGAAGTTATGCATGTCTTGGAGCCTCCAATGCATGTTACAAAGCCAGTGCTGCTATTTCAGGATAATTTCAGTCTACTGCTGGCAATAGTCTTCAGCAAATGTATATTTGTAGAAGTACTATGTAATTATTAGTAAAATATTGCAGGTGATTTATCTAAAGTTTGAAATTTGGCTTGGAACATAGTCCTTCTTGGCATATGTGTCCCCTCACATTCCAGTGGATACTTGAAACAAAAAATAATTGGATATAGAACAAAGGCTCTGGATTAGAACATGGATGGGAGGATTAACCATAAAAGATTCTGATGTAAAGACCAAACTGAAATGGTTCTGAGATTTTCTTCTCACTCTGAAGTGTAAGTTCCTCATGCTCTGCATTGTTCAGTGCAGGCAATGAAGAAGTTCAGCACTGAGATAAGAAGTCTGTCCTCTTGTTTGTGTAATTGAAGCTTCATACCTTCTCTGAACCTGAGGTATGATCAAACTGTCCTGCAGGCTGTAGAAATTTGAGTTTATTTCAAGGTCACCAAAGCAGGTCAGATTTTTTAAAGCATGATGCACTTGGTCTTCTGAGGGCGTGATTAAATGATGAAAGTTTTGGGGGGTGTTGCTTTCTAGTGTGGAACAAGAGAAAAGCTGAAGGATTGTTAGTGCAGCAGAAACTAACTGATCTTTAGTCTTGCAATATTAGATTAGTTATAGTGAGTGAGTGCTAACTTGGTCTGATTGGCAGGCTGGCTTGGTACTCCAGCTAGGAGAGCTAGGGTCACTTAGTTCTTTTTGAGTGTTTCTTGCTGTAAGAGAGATTTGATACCTAGCTCTGATGTTTCTGGACCTGGATAAATTACCAGCTTATCTGTCCATTGCATTCTATATTGAGCCCAGTCTTGAGAGATTTTCAGTGTCATCTCTTACTTTTCTTCTGTCTAAAACTGATTTTTCTCAGCTTTTCCTGCCAGGTAAGGGTATCCTGCTGTAGGTTTCATTTCCATCTTCTGGTAACTGTGTAACTCTACAAATTTATTTTTTTTTTCTTTCCGTTTTCGTGCTTTGAGATCTAAAGAATGTAAACTCATTAAAAAGGAAGTCTCATTTTCTTTTCTCCCAAGACAGTTAGGGAGACTTCCTGACCTGTTTCCTCAGCCATCATGACCAGCTTTTTCATTTTTCTTCTTTCAGTCTGTACTCATAAATCCTTTTCTCCTCTCAAAAAGGAAAAAAAAGAGGAAGGGAAGTACAATAAAGGAATTGTTAAGCTTCTTCTAGTTAAAGATGAATTGCAGTGTATGGCCAATGATGCCTGGTTCTTCCCTGTGTCAGTCATAACCAGGCCTGTATGACAGAAGTGTGCAGTATCTTCTAAAGTGTGCTTCCTCAACTTACTTATTTTCTGAGTTGCCAGTAAAATACATTATTCACTATAAAAACATGGGAGAGAGTTTTTCTTTGAGAAGATAATATATATTTGCAGTATTTTGTAACCCGTTGGTATTTACATAATGCTTCTACCTAATGCTATAGGGCAGAACTGAAATATCAGGATAGCTATGTGTAGATGCTACTTACTACTGATTAAAACATTTCTTTCCTACATCAAAGTGTCTCCTGTCTATGGTGTAATATGTCACTGTTGCAATATGTTTATCCATGTCGACCTATTGCATTACAACAGAAGCATTCTGATCTATAAAAAATATTCTGATCAGTAGTAACTAGCAGCTGCCTTTGTTCTATTTTTAAATAATTAAATATTTTATTTCAGCGGTATTAGATTGTATGCTCTGCACAGGTGCTACTGACAGGCTGTGAAACTGAACCAGAATACCCAGTTAAGGAGAGAAATCATTCCCTTTCAAACTATTTTTTTTAAAATTTACTTTTGTAGTTAATAACTTTGATGTTTGGGGTTTACTCTAAATGAGAGCGGAAATAAACTTTTGTGATGTGCCGAATCAGAAAAATTTTGAGATTTTTCTGAAGCATCGGTGTGGTACATCTTCAAGTGTGAGTATTTGGAGACCATACACGCACAAGGACAATTTCAAGAGTAGACTTCCTTAAACCTAATTTTAATGGATATCATACTGTAGGAGACATAAAATTACGTGTTATTCCATAATATTTCAGTAGAATGTACACACTCCCTGACTATCTTGGCATTTGTTCTTCTGAGATTGTTTGAGACTTTGAATACAAATGTACAACTGTTCAGAGGTAGAAACAGCACCTGTGGGAAAACTTTTTAGATTGATTTTCAATACCTAATATGAATGACACCCATATATTTGCACAACAGTAACCCAAGTAACTTTTGTTTTCTATTTTTTATGAAAAGTGAAATTTTAAATTCCTTGTTTACCTTTAACAATGTTGTTTAGGAGGTTTGGCCGCAGTGTTTGAAGATTATATACAACTTAAACAATATTGTAATACCTATAGAATGGACCTATAGAATTGACCCTTGTTTTTCCATCTTGATCTTCAATTGACTTCATTGCATGCCACCAGATTTTGTTCAGCTCCAATTGTTCATAAGGTTTTTGTAAGCAAAGCAGTAAAGTTACCACATGGCCTGAGAAATGTGAAGGTGAATGGATCATATTTTTGTTAGCAGTCAGCAACACAAAGGTTGTGCAAATAGAACAAATGTTGTCATCTCAGTCCCAGAAGTGGTGCCACCCAGTTAGAGCTTTTTGCAACACTTTCATTAGAAAAAATTGCACTGTCACAGTGTTTCTCAAAATCTCCATGTTCATCAGACATCTTTTTGTAAATGTATGTGAAAAATGAAATAAGCAGACAGATGCATTTGCAAATCTGTGTTTTAACATGAGGCTAATCAAGCTAATCCTTTTAAAGGAAACACACTCTGTTTCCTTTCCATTTGAAACTGCTCATTTAAGAAAATCTTTAATATCTTTTTTTTTCCCAGTAGAAAGCATGACCATTAAACACTTCATATTTCTTAAATTAAAATTAAGTGTTTTCTTAAATGATCCTGTAGTATGATCATACTTTCTAATTTGGTCCTGCCATCCAGCAAGTCCTTGTCTTTGACCTGCTGTTTTGGGCAGGGTTGGTGGTTGGTTGGTTTTTTTTTTTTGTTTGTTTGGTTGGTTTTTTTTTTTCAGTTTCCTTTGTTTAATTTAGGGAATGGTGATACAGATATAAATTTTTCTTTCTCTTTATTTCCACTTTTTCATGTTACTACTGAAGACTGACCTTGCAGAGGCTTAAGGCTCTATTTTCTTTCTCCTTTTCTTTTTTTCTTTCTTTCTCTATTATTTTGAGAGTTCTGTATATTTTAGCATATATTGCTACAGGTAGTCTGCTTTTATATTGGTTTATTTTATTCCTCCCAAATTCAGCAATAATACCAATATTACTCTTTGTGTACAGTTCTAGAACTACACGTAAGGTGTAGATAAGTGTATGCACACATGCACCAGTTCTACAAGAAAGCCAAATTTCTTTAAATGTTCCTCAAGTCTTGTTTTAAAGTACTAATATTTTGGAAATGTAACCGCTTGCAAACTAAAAATGTTTGTTTGCATACATGAATGTATGCAAGAGTTTTGTGCTATATTGGAGCAACATAATTTCTTAGAGTGAATTTCATTGTAATATATACTCTTATATTTTATATGTTGCTTTCTCTACTGATGGCATATATTTTAGTCAGTGGTAGAAAGAAGTTAGTGTCAGCAAGCTTTATTGCTGATATCCATAGCCAATAATGATACACTTCTATTTGCATTGCCACAATATGCATTTGTACAGTAAAAATGTGTGTAAATCCAGTAATAATTCTTCAAACAGTAGTATTTTTGTTCTGTTGGGTATGTTAACGTGAAAAAGATATATAAGTCCCAAGTAGGTGCTTAAATTATGGCTGTGAACAAATAGACTTAAAAAAGAGGAGGGGAGAGAAAAGGAAAAAAGTCAAACTTCTTCAGGGAGTTACTTTTTATTTCTATCATTCTTTACACAGACCCTTGTTCACACAATTCTTTTGGAATTGTTTTGGGCATGTATGTTGAGTTATTGTAGCATCAGTTTATTAGTTTAAGGTGTCTGTGTTTTTGAGGAAGAGAAGAGAGAATGATCTGAGGTCTCCTCTGGTAAAAATGGTTATGATTCTTACATATTTACACACTTGCTTCACACTTTTTGACAATTTGTGAGTCATAGAGCAAAGACTCATGGGTGAGCTGGGGTATGGATGTCTGGGAGTGTTTGCTTGTACTGTAACCTAGAACCCAGAATAAATATAGTCCAAAATATTCTTCTTGTTTCAGATGTTTGAGGGAATACCGGTCTTGCTTTGAATTTTTGCACTTTTCTGTGCCTGAACTGTGCTCTTCCCTACTTGCTATCTCTCCATCCAAATAACTTTGTTGTTTTGTAATGCCTTTCATTGGCATCAACTTTGATAGAAGTGATAAGAATGATAAAGGAGGCATTATTGCTAAGGAAGTATAGCAGACCTAGTCCTGTTGCCAGTTTCATTTGACCTTGCCACTGGAGTCTCTAGTCATAACTTGTAATTGATATCAACAATGATCTTAAGAACTATGTGAGAGGAAGTTCTCATTCTCAGTAAGTTCAGAGCAAGGTCAAAGGCAGACCGGCTTTTCTGTGTTTCAACTTTCTTATCCCAAATACCAATTGCTAAATTGATTTAAGTGGTCAATCTTGGTGAAAGCCATGAGGTATAACAGTGCAAGAAGTTTTACTCGGTATATAACCAATGAACATTGTTTCTTGGAACATTGATTGTAACGTGAAAATGGTGAGAGTAGGTAACTAATCTTAAAAATTCTTCACTTAGTGTTCGTATCCAGAAGCTGATGAAGATTTCACAAGTTTGATAAACCACAGAGCATTTTGGAAGAGACAATGAATGAAAAGAGGATATAAATTCAGAAGTTTCTTAAAGGAAAAGGAGTTGATCTGGAATTGGTTAATTCTGGTGTTTGTTTCATACTTAGTACAATAGTCATAATACCAGTATCTGGAATTGTAGCATCATTAAGGTTGGAAAAGACCTCTAAGATCAAGTCTAACCATCAACCCAACACTACCATGACCAGTAAACTATGTCACAAAGTGCCATGTAGACATGTTTTTTGAACACCTCCAGGGATGTTGACTCCTGCACCTTCCTGCACAGCCTGTTCCAGTACCTCATCACTCTTTCAGTAAAGAAATTCTTCCTCATATGCAATCTAATATACAAAGATAAAATCAAAGATCTCTTTATCACTGAGTTGTGAACATATTGTGCTCATAAGCTTGAATAACTGCTAAAAATAGTGGATTTTAAAGTTCAGATTAAGGGGACCACTCTAGGCAAGTTTGGCACTAGACACTGACAAAAAACTGCAATAATGGTAAAATAGTGCCTGATATCCAATTTTTACTTTTTTTTTTTTTTAATTTCTGGAACAACATTCTTTCTCAAAACTGTTCACAAAACTTGATATTACTCAGAGTTTTAAAAAATCAGGTTATTAAATTTTTAAAAATAAAGAGATTCATATGTGGGAAGAATATGCTTCCTTAAGTTATTGGGAAGATTTCAGAATTGTTTTAAAGTCATTACTCTTTTCTACAAAGAATGAGGTGAAGTTAAGTTCCTTTTAACATCTTGTTTCAAATATATTACAGAAGAGGCATATATTTGAGTGTACTCTAAGAAGGAACTGGCTTCCTGCCATGACAAGCATGATAGTGGACATGAAGTAGAGCACTTAAGACAGTCCAACCAGAAAAGTCTCTCCAAATGATGTTACAAGAAAGAATTTAAGGAATTTAATAACATAAGATATGCATAAGAGCAGCTGGGGCTATACAAGAATCATTAAATCACCGTTTTACTATAAAATGTTTACAGAGGAAGAAGTATACAACTGGATTAACTTTGTTAAACAATGAAGAATTTAAAATGAAGAATTTTAATAAGAGTGATTACAGACTAACTGCAGTAATATAACTGTGGGTTATAAATGCACATAATTGAAAATATGCTCAGTAGATAGTTGTGAAACCAAGACGGGCAACCTGAAAATGGCAGATGTACACTGAATACAAGTACCGAGGATGTTGTTACTGGAAGGGTTCCTATTTATGACTTCAGTGAATTGCTGGAGTATATAACTTTGGTGCTCTTAAGTTCTCTGTCTTTCTGCTTTGTTGTGCTTAAGATTCTTGAAAAGTAGAAATTTTATCTAGAATTTTCATTTAAAAACTGTAATTAGAAATATAAGCTTATAAAGATTTCATGGAGGCCCAGATAGCATACGTGTGCTTTTTTAAAAAGTGATTGTTTTCTGATTCATTTCCGTGTTTAACCTAAATATGTCCTTGAAAGTACATATTCTTAAGGGCATTTCAGTTTTACATTGTACCTTTAAATTAATTTCCTTTTTGTGCTCTATTCTTGTTCCTTAGATAATTAGGCAATTTTGTAATCTACATATGGCCTTTTTTTTTTTTTTTTAAGTTGAAAAATTTGCTTCAAACAGCAAGACATTCAAATGTTACAGTTACTATGAAAGGCTATATAATTACTGTTAACCAATTGTCTTATGGCTGGTGCCTCTCCAGTCTGTTTTGAATGCTTTTAATACAGGTGTGTTCTGCAAGTATTCTATGAATTTGTTTCTGTAGAACTGCACTCACAGACCTCGGAAGATGTACAGAATTATTCCGCACTGGTGCTTAGCTCAGTTTGAGAACATGTTTTTCGGCTTGTGCTGCTCTGTATTTTCTGCTCCTCTTAAAAGATAGCTGACAAGAACTGTTTAAAAATAGCAGGCGAAGGGCAGGTGACAAAATGTCACACAAGCAGCACCTGGTCCAGTGACAGCCTGGAGGGAGGAAAAAAAACAAACCACAGATCACGATATCTGTCACAGATACGATTCTATTTCTGAAGCTGGTCAAACAGCAGAATTTCAGCTTCAGCAAAGGAAAAGAGAAGGGCCCATCCAAACATTATGCATTCAAATTTTATTCCATTTTTTTCCTGGCAATTCCCTTTTTTCTATGACGAGTTAGTTTACAAGTTTAGATTATGTACACCTTTTCTCATTACAAGTAGTACCTGTAACCTCATGCTCATGAATATGCTGTTAAGGAAAAGGGAAATAATGTCAACCTGGCAAGATTTCAAAAATATTTTAATTTGAAAATAGGTATAGGAGAATTACATCTGTAATTAAGAAAGCAGAAGTAGTTAATGAAGATCTCTTTAAGAAGCTGTGCTCAAATAATTGGAAAGTAAAAGTGGAAATTTTATTTACCTTCCTTCTGCCCCTGCTTCTTTCTGGAGATGCTGTTTGCTTCATAGTCTTACTGTGACAGCACATTTTTCTGAAAGAATGAGAAAATTGTAATACGAAAAAAGTGTATGTGCTTGTGTTAAACTGCTTGTGACTTGGTTTCAGAAGTGTAATGAAACTTCACATTGCATCTGTTCAGAAAGAGTATTAATTACAGCACAGCAGTCTCTGTGACTGGAAATAGAAGGCTTTAACTTACTGATAGGAGCTAAAAATGTTTGAATAGATTTGTCTGCTTTGTCAAAGCTTTTGTTAAAACTGGGTTTTGCAGAAGTACAGGAATGTAAGGATTATCTTGGTTCTTCAGGATAGTGAGTGGGTCTTCAGCTCCCATATTTGAGTGCAAACACAGTGAAGAAATATAAACTGCCCCCTTCCCTAGCTCACAAATTTAACCACAAGTCTGGAGATAGGGTGAGCATATGAGATTGATTACAACACTTATAAGTCATTTAAGTTACTTACATTGCTTAATGGAAATAAATTTTTATGTGGCTATAATGATCCTTTTATATATTTTTCCACACAAGGAGTAATATCAATTTGAGATCCTTTTGAATAACAATTCAACTTGTTTCAGGGGGTTTTATTAAGAACGTCCTGTTACAAAGTTTCTCCAGGGTAGGTTTTTAATACTTCAGCCCAGTTAAATAGTATCTAAAACTAATCTGAAGCGTAGTTGAGTGGCTCATTCCTTACTTTGAAGGTAAAAGTAGATTTCTGTGGACTGTCTCCTTTGAAACAAAGTAAGAATCTGTGAATTTGTTCCCACTTGCAGTTCCTGAAGTAATCAGCAAGCTTGTTAAGCCAGCCTTTCAATTTTTAAGTATCTCCTGACGAAATAGAGGGGAAAAAAATCTCTAGCTTCCTGTAAACTGGCATCAGCAGAGTTCACTTGAATTTCATAGTGAACCATCTGTATATGATGATCCCATATTATATGTCAAGAATAAATATTTTTCAAAGTACATATGAATGTATTCCATGAGAGCAACACTCCTTCCAACCCAGTATCATGTCTCAAACAGTAAGCCATAGGAGATTCTTAGGGAAGGATACAAAATAAGGGGAAGCATTCTGTCTCCCAGTGATCTGTTAACTTGAGAGCTCCTGGTGTCACAGGTAGTATGGAGAACACTGATTTATTTCTACCAGTTAAGTGGAGTTTTTTTAATGATGTACTTGTTATTTAAAGCCTTCTATAAATGACATAACTACAGAAAAGCTGAACATGGAGGCCTTATTTGGAAAAGCTAAATGTAATATCTAGTAAAAGAAAAGGGATATATTAAAAAATAATTATTTTATTGTTTATTTTGTGATTTTTCTGTATTTTAAGTACATAATTCAAGGTACTATAGTATCAAAATGTGCATTCTTGGGAAGTTGTCTTCGGTAGATGGAAGAGTTGACTACCATGATTGCTCATCCCCTTTAGCAATTTTAAATATAATGAATTTAATTCATTTTTTGAAGTAAAACATTAAAAATAGCTTTTATTTACATTGCAGGGCGCATGGGAATAAACTTCCATCATCCAGGAACAGACAATATTATGGCTCTTAATAGTAAGTAGTTAATATCTAGTGACTAATATTGTCATGTTGAATATTATTTATCACATTTATTGTGTACATTGCTGTGCAGTCAGACATAAGTATATGTACTAATAATATTTGCACAGAAGTTTTTGTGCACTCAAAATTATTTTCATAGACCAATCATCTCTGATTTTATTTGTAGAATTGGTGATATTTTGTTAGCTTTATAATAGCTTTGTGTTCCAATGGAAGCTTCGTAATGCCTGCTATAGGTAATATTGCAAAACAGTCTCTGTTATTTCCTGGTTTGTGCATGTGTATGCATGCTAAATCTATAACTTTGATTTCTGATATCTCTCTAGACATATTTCTTCTTGTTGGGACAAGTTGTTACAACTTTTGCATACACTGACTGATGGAGTTTACTTTCTTGGCTTCCCTAAAACATTATGTGGACAGGACTTGAGAGAATGTTTTAGACATCTAAATAGTGAAGAAAAAGTGTGGGGCTGAAATTCTCTGAAAGATTATTAATTTTGTTTTTGTTGAAAAGTAAAAATAATAAGAAATGCAATCATGAACATAGCATTCAGGGAGACCTTATTACTCTCTACAACTACATGAAATGAGGTTGTAGCAAGGTGGGTATTGGTCTTTTCTCCTGGCTTACAAGCAATAGGACAAGAGGAAATGGCCTCAAGATGTGCCACAGGAGGTTTAGATTGGGTATTAGGAAAAATTTCCCTGAAAGGGTTGCTAAGCACTGGAACAGGCTGCCCAGGGAAATGGTAGTCACCATCCCTGGAAGGAATTAGAAGACGTGTAGATGTGACACTTAGGACATGGTTTAGTGGTGGACTTGGCAATGCCAACCTTAACAATTCTACGAAATACATTGAAATAAACTGCTAAAATGGGTCTGGAAGCTCTAGAGACAGCCTTGTATCGGGTGGGGGTGTGTGGGGCAGTGGGGTGCTAGGCACCACCACTGTAATGTAGAACTGTGCAAATCAAAGCATCATTTTCGTCTATCTTATCCTAAGAAACACTATTTTTAAACATCTGGTTTGGCTTACAATTTTGTATTAGAGGTGATAGGATTAATTTACCAACTTATCTAAACTTTTTTGCCTTTGCACTACCTATAGAATTTATACTGTGTATAGTTGAAAATTAGTTTTTTTGTGAAGTACTAAACAATTAAAAATTTATAAATATGAAGAGCTGAAAATCTGTAATTGGCAAGATGTGAGAGTTTTAACATTCAGCTTTAAACACCAGCTTTTGGATCCTGTAAGACTGTGCTTGTGCTCTTTTTTTTTTTTAGTTTTACACTGTTAATGATGTGATATTTTGCAGAGTTTCTGTTGTCATGGTTAGCATATGTGCCTCATTTTCTCATAGGCACATGAAATTATGGGAATTAAAGTAATTAACAGGGAGAAATGCTCCATTTAATTAAAGACTTTATTAAAAGCAGAAGCTGTTCGTGTGGGTGTGTGTATGTGTAAGGAATTGCTACACAGGACAGTCAGCTGCTGATTGATGTGAGTTCTGGCCTCAGAATGTGTGTGTTGTTCTTGTGTGGGCATCTCAATAAGATGATTGCAGTAGTAATGTGAAGATGGGAGATTATGATTGAATTTAGAGTTATTTTTATAAATTGACAGTTACTATGGAACATAGCAATATTTCCTACAAAGTTTTATAGAGATTGTTTTAAAAGATAGGAATGAAAAGCTATACTAAATACTGTAGTGTATCAAGTCAGGGTTGTTTCATTTTGAGACAACTCACTTTTATCCTAAGTGGATAAATACATTTTATTCTGATTTCTGTCATTGCCAGAGAAACTTAAAAAAAAAAAAAAAAAATTACTTTTCTAATGGAAATAATATTTAAGAAAATAATTTTTCCTGTAATTACTTTTGATTTTTTTACAGCAGCTACATAATCTAATTGTTTATTAAAAAAAGAAAATCATTATTTGCATCTATAGTCCTGTCGTATGGCTAAAATATTAAGTATGGCCAACTGAGGGACCTAAACAAAATCTTATATGTTTTCAGTATTTAAACTGTCTTGGGTTTGTTGAAATATTAAGTCTTTACAGACTTGCATAAACTCAGAATCATAAATATGCAAGTTATGCAAAATACTGCTGATTGTTCTTTTGAGTGAAATTCAGTGTGAATCTAAAGTCTGGATAAGTTCCCATACATTTTCCCTGTCCTGCATTGCTTCTCCCTCCCATTCTTTACTCGGTGATGTCACACCATTTTTGGCCATTACAAAGAGCCTAGAAGCTAGAATTATTGTAGTGTGAAACCTGTTGGGTTTTGCTCTTAAATCTTTGAAGAGTTGGAAATAAAAGCAACATTGATGTACATAAGCTTAAAAATTATTTTCTGTGTCTTAAATCCTCTTTTGTATGCAGCTGAAGTTGAGAAATTTAGAACTGTGTAATTCCCATGTGGTCCATTACCTTTCTCATGGGACAATAGACTAGGGAAAGTTAGTCCCAGAAGAAATATTCTTTCCTGTGCTGGAATGGTTGTGGTTTGGGTTTAAAAAAAAAAAAAAAAAAAAAAAAGTTCTCAAAAGATATTTCATCCCAGTAATTTTTTTGAACAATTTGGAGAACTTCTTTAAATCATAATACTTGTAATATCTATATATAATTTCTGTGAAACCAAACACTGCTGAATCTGCAAATTCAGCCTTCGCATGCTATTTATAGCTGTTGCTATGTAAGCATTTTTTTCTTTTCCTGCAAAAGCATAGTCTTTAAGGATTTATTACTCAAAGCTCAATTTCCCACTAACAGTGTACGCAAGCTTTTGCAGCTGAAAGGCAACACAGGCTTATGCCAACAGCAATACAGAACTTCACTTGAGGTGTTACAGGGAGAGGGGAGGTTTTCTGAGAAGCGTTCATCCTCCTCGCTCCTTCTCATCCTTTATGGCAACACTTTCAATGGAACTTCAGCTTGCATTCTTATTTACTGATTACAGCCTTTTGAAACTAGTGTTTTTCCTGTCTTGAGCTACTCTCTGTAAATGTTGAAGGGGATGTTTGGTTTGAGGGGAAGGTGTTACCTGCTTAGTTGGCAGGACTCCGTGCGGAGCATACTACCACCATTTTCCTTCATTATTGTGCAAAGCTGTGAATCCTCATCATCTCAAAGCATTGAGTTCTGGAATAATTAAATCAGTGAGATAGGAGAGGCTACTTTTAAATACATAATGATTACTAATATCTTCTTGTCATTAATGGTATTATGCTTGTGTACATACACAAATAGTTGCATGTGTATATTGTAGAGGCACTTAGAGAGAAGTTCTCTAGAATTGGGCTATGCTTACAATACTAAGCAAAACCTGAAAAGAAATTGATTTGCTTTGCCAAAATTAACTCAAAGATGTCCTCCATCACCTTCTCTTGTTAGTATTGACTCCCATTTGCAGTCATATGTTTCTGCAGCTGTTGCTTTGGTTAGGGAGACACTGGATGTTCTTTTGAATTAATGTGCTCCTTTTTAATTAACTCTATAGATAGGAATTAATGATGAGCATGAAGACACCACCACCTATGTGCTAGTAAGTGAGCTATCTGTAGCAGTCCTTGTCAAGTCCATAAAGCCAACAATGAACTGTAGTGGAAGAGAATTATAGCAGGTGAAAAAGGGAGACTGGGAATAAACAGAGGTGTGTGATCTTTCTAGAGAAGCACTGAACTGTATTGCCGAGATCCCAAATGAATTTCTGTAACATAAGTTCAGATGAAAGGTAGTTAAACCAGCAAATGAGAAAAAACCCTTTGTGAAATGCTGGAATTTTGTTTTTCTTAAAGCTCCTCTGTAGAGTGACTTTGCTGTGCTGTTTGGCTTCAAACATTCCATCTGCTTCTGTCTCGTATGAAAATGTGTCATCTGTGAGGTCTGGTACTATTAGTGTTCCATCTGACTGTCTTCTTCTCATTAGCATTGTTTAGTTTTGCTTGTTTTGAGTAAAATAATTTGAAGAATACATCAAGGCACCTTTTTCCACCTTTTTAGATGTTTATGTAGAGATTTTGGTTTTATTTCATTAATACAGGTAATAATTATATGGGGAAGTCATCATGTGATGACAGAAAATGTAACAGCAGAATAATAATTTTTTTCATGCTTCTGTTGGTTTTAATATTGCCTTGTTGCCTTAAGAGTTATTGCACTTGACTCTTCCTGTATCCTGATGTATTATTCTCAAAGACACATAGTGTTTAGGTATAATGAAGTTGGAGAAATAGCATTTTATATTTAAATCTTTTGCTATTGGTATACCTTGAAATTAACTGCTCCAGATAAAAGGCTTATTGAATTTTTGTCTGGAAAAATCTTGGGTTGGCAGCTTAATAGCTAATAGAAGCTTGGGTTTTGTAGTGATAATATTCTGGGAAGACAGACGGCTAAATTTTGGGAGGGATCAGTCTCTTATAATAGTTTGGTAGCTGCCTATAGGAATCTGCTGAGCTCTTCAGTGCAATTACCAAATCAGGTTGCTAATATGTTACTAGCTTATTAATATATAAAGAAGGGAATAAAAGACACTGAGAGTTAATAAGGTTTTCAAAACTAGACCTAATTTAATTGTGAAGAGTTCAGAGTTTATTTAACTGGACAGAAAAAAATGAATGATGTGAAGTGTGACATAGCAAAGGCAGCAGGGTTTGTAAGAGTCCCAGTGTGCAGACTCAGTTTACACATAACCTTGTTCAGTTTTTCAGAATCAGCTGTACAAACAGTTAGTGTTGGCGCTGCCTTGGGGGCTGTGAGGTGAGCTAGCTGATATCTCTAAGTGCCTTCTATATGTTTTTAATTTTAAAAAAAAAAAAGGCGAGGGGGGGAAAAAGCAATAAAGCATGCATTTCTTCTTTATTCCCATTGTTGTTTAGTTTAGTTTAGTTTTGTTTTGTTTTTTTTTAATATTAGCATTTTCACTTTCTGAGCCCTGATTTGGCTGTTACGGAAGGCAGTATCTCTTATCAGTGACTGCTAGTCTTTTTCCAGCAGAGAAAGATTTCTTAAATTGTCTTCCTTTTAATCCAACTTTGTAGCTCTTTACTCCCTTCTTATTTGTTTGGCTGGTTTTTTTTTTCCCCCTACTGCTTTTCTTGCCTCATAACCTCACCAATGTGCTTTCCTTTCATCTATGTGATCCTCTCTATTGTGGGTGAGTGCCATCTGTTTCTGCAGAATTTTAAGCACAAGATTTGTCAGGCTATTTCACAAGCATTATATATGATGCTAGAAGAGATAAGATAGCAGTCCAGAATTAGGTTTGGTAGATTGGAAGCAATATGAAAAAAGTTCCTCTCAGCCAGGCTGTTATAAATGTGAGTTTTATCATTAATCTGTTTTTAAACTAAAGAAAATAGATAAGCCTTCCCTCCTGCACAGATGCTTGGCTGCTCAGTATGCTAAGGAAGGAAGACCTAAGCTGTTTAAATAATAGTTTTGAGTATGAAATGCTGTTTACATGTTTGATCAAGTGTTTGCAGTCCAATGTATGGGCCTTAACTGCATACGGCTTGCATGTAGATGGTGTTTTTCTGATTATGGGATTCAGTTGTGTCTGTATGTATGTTATCATGGAGATTGTTGTAACTCCTGCATTGCTAGCATTGGAAAAAAGTGAACCAGAAGGGACTGTTGAGTGCTAATATCACCAAATTTTCGCAGGGCCTATCTACACATCCAGCCTATCAGTAGAAACTGAGGACACCCTTTTGAACCACTTGCAGATGAGCAATAATTCATCCCAATCCCCAAAGCCAAATTATTTGGATTACATGTTTTCTTTCAAAGTCTTCTTTGAAAAAAATGAAGGATATAAGTCTTCTCGTTTGTGAACAGCTTTTCTAGCCATAGAAAAAGGGCAAGAAAGAGCATGAGTTTCTTAAGCTGTTCTGTTGCACTGCTTGTCATGAAAAGTAACCCCTCAAATCTCAAATGCTGAAGCACACTGAAGTAAAAATAATTGCAAATGCTATCCCTGCAAACATGGGGTGAGTGTTCTGCAAGTAACAGGTTAATATATAGAAAACTTTCTTGGGAAGCAAATGGATTTCTGTGCATGCAAAGCTCAGTACAAACATGCTATGGCGAGGAACCCAGAAGTTAATATAGTGAACCAAGTTTGATTCTTATCCTCCCAAATGTCATTCTTACTATTTTCCCCATGTTTATCTATAGCATTACTTACTGAGTTTTATTATGTCATGTTATTTATCAGCCTGCTTCTTATCTAGAGAAAATGCAGAAATTGTTATTCAAGAATTAGTATTTTATATGCAGCAAATTCATGCTAATTCAAGCATTGACCTCGTATTTGTGTGCAAACTTCTTGTCCACCTCAATTCCTACTTTAGTTATAAATATGTTGAATTTATTCTAAACCACATTTATGTGAGTATAATTGTTTATGTTCATGGCTACAAATGAAGTTACTTAAACTGCTTCGACTTTAGCTTCTGCCTTTCATATGCCTTCATTTTTAAAATAAAACATTCCTTGCTTAGCTTTGAACTAGGAACTTTGGATATGTGGCCTGAAGTTTAAAAGAAGTCTAAAAAGATACAATATTCATGTCTCATTTCAGAATTTTATTATGAACCAAAGGAAGTCTTCCAATCAGTTGGCAGAAATTCTGACTGTTGTATGCACTTCTCACATCTGTGTTTCTTGGTGTATGTTCACAAATACCTGATCTCAGTCTGTATATTTTAATGGCATGGAGTTCCTAGATTATTCTGTTCATTTGCTTTTTTTTTTACTTTAACAAAATGACATTTTTGAGTTCAAAGTGTGCTGCAGATACAGTTATAGCAAAGATAATTATACTTGATTCTGTCACATTCTCTCAGTTCATTAATTAATTTTCACTGGCATTGTAATTAACTTATAAACTTCCAGATTTCTAGGAACTTCAGAGACTTACTATTCAAAAGACAAAGCTTAACGTAGTTTTTCTTTCTGACCTTAGAAAATTCTTGGACAACTCAGTGTCCTGAAGCAAGTATTGTTCTCAACTGCTGCCTACAAATGTGTTTTCCAAGTTACGAACAAGATTCTCCTACCTTATAATCAAGAAGGTTCCCAATCTTGTTAAATAAGCTTTTTTTAGCCCTTCTAGCTCAAAAATTTTCAATCTGGAAATGTTGACTTACTTTTTTTCACAGAGATTATGCTATTTTAAGTAAATTTAGTTGTCTTTAAGATAAGTACTTACCAGTGAAGAAAGAATGTTTTTAGAAATCTCAAAATACTTTCTAGTAACTCTTCTGTAAAATGTCATAATATAAATAAATAGCACCACTTATTTCTGTATTTAAAATTACCTGATCCAATTCACTTTTATCTGTGATATGGGAAGAGCATAGACCTAGTTCTTTTGAGTTAATAAATTTGTGAATCCATAATACGTTATTTCCTTGAAATGCTATTTGATCCATACACAATATGCGGATCATATCTTATATTACAGTAAAGCAACGAGGAAAAAGAAATAGGAAAAGAAGTCTTGCTGAGATCAGATGTCAGTAATTTGTAAGTCGCTGTTGTATTTGGCATCCAAGATCGCATGGCTTTGACATTCTTCTTCCTCTAGAATAAAGAAAAAATAAAGGGGTGCGCATAACCACTAGAGATTATTTTCATGGTCCAACATAATTTAATAACATTACAATAAATGTGCTACAGTTTCTTAATTTGATAGAGTTCTTCCAGTAAGGAGTTCCATGCACTCTTCAGGCTCTAGCACAAATTAATCCTATCCATACCAATGCTGAAATCTGTGAAGAGGATCTCCCATAGCTCATCAGTTTTATGTTAGTGTTAGAATCTGATTTCAAAGACAAGACAAATTAATCTGGCAATGGTGTCTCCTATGTGAACGTATTGAAAGTACCTCACTTGTCTATCGACTTAAGTTATTGGATTTTTAATAAGGTTTGATGCATTTGAAAAGATTCTCCAGAAAGTTCTCTCTCACAAGTTAATTAAGCCATAACGAAGCTGCTGAAAGCTTTTAATCTGCTTGATGTAGGTGAGTGATACTCAAGTTTCTATACAAAACAATTTCTTAATGGTAACAGTAGTAACATGTTGAATAAATATCAGCATGTGGTTGATTTGCTTCAGTAAAGAAAAATGCTTTAGAAAAGATGATTGTTTCAGTCAAGCTTGTTAATTGTTCTTTGGACTTTCTCCCGTGTATAGCTAGCTGTCTTCCCAGGGGAACTTATCCCCATAGTTTTTGATCCATAAAACTTGACCCCTTTACTAGAGATTAAGCTGTTAAAGTGGATACTTATTGTTTCACATGACTCACATCTGTTGTCTCCAGGAGGTGAAGTAAGGTGGTTTTTGTTTTTGCAAGTGTTTCTTAACTTCAGAGGCTTGGTTCACAGGGAAATTGACCTAGAAGTTATTATGCCGCCTTTTACTGATGTATTGTCTCAGCATTTCATTGAATTGTGTAAAGTGATACACATTTCTAGGCTGGGTTTTTGTGTAGTCATCACTGATACCTATTTTTCCAAAGTGCTTCCAATTTTTATTCTGTTATAATACTGATTTTTATTTTTGTTATCTTATAACTGGAGTGTATTGTGAACAGTGCATGCTGCAAGGCTGTAGTTGACTATAGCCAGCCCAGTTACAGGTGTGATTTGAGACCAGGGTAGTAAATCAGTACAAGGCCTAAAGCATGCACAGTTTATTGTGAAAGTGTGTTCTTATGGCCTTCCTGTGGACTAGTCATATTCCATAGGAATAAATTAGACCAGTGACTGTGAGGTTTTTTAAACATTTTGCCTTTGCAGCCTTGGGTAAAGTTAATGAGGTTGATAATGAACATCAGTTTCACTGCTCTATTTCAATTATCTCCATTGGAAATTTGTTTTATTTAAGTTAGCTAGGCTTTTTCCTTATTTTATGTTAATAGAATAACTAACTACTAGAATACAATTTTCTCTTATAATTGTTCTTTGTTATGGTTGGTCTCTACTATGGTGGTAGTGAGTTACCAAGAGACCAAAGCAGCTGAAATGCTTCAGTCTGGTGAAGGGAAGGCTGAAGGTGAATGTGATGGGGCCACATTAAAATCACAAGGGAATGCAAAACTGTGGTGCACTATGTGCCATAGAGCTAGAACTAACAGGGTAATTGGTGAAACTTGTGGTAGATCCATTTAAAATCCAGAAAAGGGAATGATTCTGTAGTTTCCTTGTGGAACTTGGTGCCACAGGAATTTGTGGAAACATAGTATCAGCAGGTTCAAAAAGGCATTAGAAAAATTAACAAAAGGCCCTTAGGCAGGTATTAGAAGGAGGTGTGCTTCCTAACATGTTCCATGAAATAAGGCTGAAGGCTATTATAATGGAAGAGAAAGGTATCACTGATATTGGCCAGTCTCACGTGCTCTTTCTAATGTTGCTATTGAGGATAGTCCTTTTCTGCATGGTTCATTGGTCTTACCCGGCAGGTCAGTGCGTAGGAGCTCTCAGAGGCATTCTAGCTGAGCTTGTAGGGTTCATATCTATGTTTTAACATACCCTCAGCTTGTAAGAAAATGTTTTAGTCAAAGTGCTTTATTTTCGGTAGGTTGCCACTAGGTTTCATCTCTTTCAAACAAATTGCAGAACACCTGCTTTACTAATAATAATTCTCAGAAATCATTTGTGCAATTCTGGTATTTATTTACATGGTTTGCTTTTGTCACACAAATTACACAATGTTCCTTTCTGTGTTGGAACCTTCCAACACAAACAAGAGGGCAAACCAAAACTTATCCACAGCTTAAGCTTTTAACTGAAGAATGAAGGTAGTTTGTTGATTGGCATACAGTAAGCAATGTTTTGTTAGCTTGATTGTCTTCTCGGTTTTTGGTATGTATATTAAAAACAAGTAACTTTGAAGAGCAGAGTAAATTCCCTTGTCCACGTAACTTTGTTTTCTTTTGTCAGCGTTATCACACTGTTGGTGTCCTGGTCCTCTGCCTTTCTAGGACTGTAGGCAAAGGTTGTTGGGTCACACCTTCCTTCCGACTCCTGGAGGACTGTCTTGTCCAGTTGTGCACTTCTGTGTGTCATGTAGCTATGTTCATCTCATAAACCAG
Source organism: Merops nubicus (assembly GCF_000691845.1). Classification (NCBI taxonomy): domain Eukaryota; kingdom Metazoa; phylum Chordata; class Aves; order Coraciiformes; family Meropidae; genus Merops; species Merops nubicus. Next base: position 34,590 of record NW_008613973.1, on the reverse strand, counting down.
TTTTTCTCAAGTTTTATGGCTCTTCATAAAATTTCATGAGTGTATTCTTATGCTGCCAGCTAGACCCCTTCTCTCCTTGCCAGATAAATGTTTGCAAAATGCAAACTTTAAAAGTTCTTTATCAGTTTCATACAGCTTTCTTTGAGGTGCAGTTAAAATTTGAGCGTTTCAGTTGAGTGTCTTTTGATTTATTGCAACAATGAATAATCTTAGCTGCAGGCTTCTGGGAATTCCAATCATATTCACATTAAACTTGCCTAACTGCATTGCAAGATATGGGGTTTGGGATTTTGTTTTCCTTCCTTGTTAAAAGCTTAGAATTCTGTTCTTCAGCACGGTTTCGTGTTTGTAAAAATGGACTCGGCCTCTGGGATGAGGTGAGTTAATAGTTTTGGGAGAATTATCAGGAGGTGTAAAAGAATGTATTGTTCCTTTGTGTTTGAGTACATGCAATTTGGGATATAGTGGTTATGTAACTTTTCACCTGTCAGTTAAAGGAAGTTGCAAAGGGATGGAGAAACACTAACACCCGGTAATCCTTGTGGGAGTTGCACAACTGCTCAGCGCCTGCTCGCAACCATTTCACGTTTTATGTGGGAAGATGTGTTCATCGCTTCTCAAAGCAGCTGTTTGCATTAGGGCTGTCATGTTCTCAGAGGTACCTAGGAAAGAATCACTTTTCTGTTGAATTTTGAAACTTTTTCAGGAGATTGTTTTCTGTGCAAAATGATGTTCATTTGGCACCAAAACCAGTATGAGAGTGGCCTTGTGGGTGGTAGGTGCAATTTTGGAAGCTCCCAGACTCTTCTTTTCTCTTATGTTGGAATTGCTCAAGAGAGAAAGTAAATTCAGATAGATAACACTGCTAATTTCATCGTTTGCAGTAGCACAATAATATTCCTATTGGTTCCCAAATGTCTTTGTTCAAGAATAATTTCTGAATTATTTCCTAAAATATTTACTCAAACTGGAGGCATTATGAAATGTCCCTGATGAACCATTCCTTCTATTAAATCTGTTGTGCTCTGAACTTTGACTTAGGAGCAAGATGGGAATTTCTAATTAACTTTTCTCAACACACGCTTATTTTGCATCCTGTGTAAACAACAGAAAGTGTGTGTTGACATATTGAAGTTGCCATGCTGAATAACTGTCAGCTTGTTGGAAGAAGTAACATTTTAATGTAAACACTGGATAAAACTGAATTAATTTTCAAATTGTGTGTGTATATCTATAAAACATAATGATGGTGAAACTTTACCTTCAGCAAAAGCTGACTAGGCTCACTGTCTTCCTCTTTAAGTGGATTGCATTATTTTCCACCTAGAATTTATAGGCCATTGTAAATATACCTTCAGTAAAATGTTTTTAATGGACATGAAGATTGTGTGTGAGTGCATACATAAGACAAAAATAATATTACACACTGCAGTATAACATACAAGTGTTATATTACATGAATGGCAATAGGTTATTCTAAAATTGACATAACTCTATGGTATATTTCTGCCATGATATACTGTTATCTTGTTCAGAGACTAAATGTTTACATTGAGCATATAAAGCTTTATTTTATTAAAAAGAAATACAGAAGTCTTTTTCAATCTCATACTAAAGTAATGCTTCTTTAGCATTCTGGTTTAGAAACCTCTTTGAAATAAATTACTCTTAAAGATAGCTATGTCTTGGTAAATACTTATTTTTTGGTATATGGGCATTCATCAGGACAAGCACTTGCTACATGAGGTCTGACTGATTCTTTACATAATAAGCAATGACATATGGCTTTAGCAGTAACTAGAAAGGAGGAGGATTAATTTTATTCTTGCTGCAAAGCCACCTCTAGTATGACTTCTCCCTGTCACCCGCTGTGCTGGGAGCGGTCTGTTTCAGGGCTTAACTACTACTTCCCTGTGGCTGGTAGTTCTCTGTGCAAACAGCTTCTACTGTCTTTATGTTAAAGATAAATTGTGAAACAGCTCTTTATTGAAACCCCTTAGACATTTTTTTAATCCTCCTAATGAAACATTCATGTAGTTGCTCTTTTGTGGCCTCACTGATGGCAGGAGAAAAAGACATAAGCGAATGGTGTTCAAGACAGTTTCTTCATGGCTTGCAGAAGAAGCTGCTTTGGTAGAAGAGGGGTTACTAGTGCCTGTGCTGAAGGAGATTCAGCCTAGCTATGAGTAGCCCCTGGGTGACAGCCTGGGGACCAGTCAGCAGATGTCTCGTTCCCAATGAGCCACAGCTGATCTGTCATGTATGAAATGGCTGGCCAAAGAAAAATAGGGAGGGAAAGATGATGGGTATGGTGGGATACAGCAGGACATACATTAAAAGATGGAAACAGAAGAATGGGAAGAATGGCAGGTTTTATGTAGAGGACACTTGCGATATAGAAGGACAGAATGGGGACTAGATGAAGTGGGGGACTGTAGAGAGGGATAAAGGAATCACACCTAAAACCCAGACAGGAGCAGAAGGTATTGTGTTAGTTTTGGAAATAAGCGGTGGGGTTGGGAAGGAGCAGGAACACAAATAGTATCGACGTGAAGAGAGGAAAGCAAAACAAGGCTCTATTACCCACTGCTGAAGCTTGCTTTCTGTTGAAAAAACTGCCTCATCCCTGGCCTTCCACATTTGATTATGTTGGAAGACCACAGGTATCTTTTATGACAGACTGAAATCCCTGTATGGAAGACACTGTTTTCCAGATTGCTTTCTGATATTCTAACATTTCAGATCAAAAAATGCTGCTTTTTGCATTTCCCATTATATAATGAAATATGCTTCTGCACTTGTACAACACTGTGGACTCTGCCATTGGTGCATGTCTCATTGAAATGCTGTATGAATTCTGGTAGCTATAAAAACAGATTGACAAAATGTCTGTACTCCAAACATACTGACTATTGAGTTCATATTCTTTTAGTAGGATTTTAGTATTTACAGATAATTACTTAAATTGAAACATAATTTAAAAATATGTTCTCCACAACTAATTTATAAAATGCAGAATGAAGTCTTTTCATTAGGATTACTGTTGATCATGTTTACTGCCTCTTAAAACCATAACCCTAAATTGTTATTTTATAGTACTGTTAAGTCTGATATGCCTGATTTTTTTTTTTTTTAATACCTTTGCTATGTAGAAAACTTGCACAGCAGGTATGTTCCTGTTTTCTCTCTTCTTTTTTTCTTTTTCCCCCTGGCTGTGTCATCTTCAAACTTTTTTTCTCTTGTCTTGAGTTGTTTGAATTTCATTTTGCACTTTTTGAATGTCTTTTCCTTCTTTATGGTGGGAGGGGAAAAAGAGGAGAGGTAGAAGCTACGTTTTCATTGCTTTTGGAGCTAAATCTAATGACAGCTGTACCGACAATTTTCTTCTGTGTTTACATGCAGCCAGGAGCTATGGGCGGAGAAGAGGTAAAAGTATTTACTAAATGTTTTGTTTGCTGAATAGTGGGAGAAATAAATATTTAATTCTCTTATAATAAGATGTTACCGATTTTAACATTGATTGATCAATTGCTTCATATAAATCAGTCTCATTCTTCGTTTGCAAAACGTCTTCCTTTTAATAGCAGATTAAAGCAATGATGATCTTGAGCTGATAACTTCAAGTGTGTTGCTATTACTAGTGAAGTGGAGGGTGACTGAACATAAAGATTCTTTCAAGACACATTTATTACTTTAAATGCGTAGTGTTCCGAAAAGATTGTTTTCAGGTTTTGTTTTTATTGTGATTTTTTTTTTTTTCTGTAGCAGTGCAATGTTGAACTAGTGCATTGAACATATAAAAAAAATACTCCTTTTCTTAGATGAAACACTTTTCATTTAATATTACATGGGTATTACATTGGATTGCCTTAGGTAGAACATTGTGGATACTAATACTAATAACAGTCCTCAACAGTGAATACTGACAATAATAATAAAGATACAGCATTTGAGCACATTTTAACTTTATTTCTTCATAGGCAACCCTTAAAATAAAAGGAGATTGTAAACATTTTACATATGTACCATGCTGCATATGTTTATTCTGAGAGATTAATGAACGTGGACAATAGCAAGCTTGCAGAGTACCAAGAGAGCTACAACATACCTTACATTTATGTGCTGTGCTTTAGTTTACACAGACTGTTTTTTACTGAGAAAATAACAGTGATGATTGCAGGTTTTAACAATCAGAGATGGGCAGTGCCATCTGCTTTGGGGTACTTCGGTATTAAACTTCATTCTGCCTTTTCATGTGCCTTCTGACAGCTGTGCATGTGACATTGCTTCCTTTTCAAAATGCAGAATTTGCCACTGTGTTTGTGAAGAAGCTTGAAGACAAACCTAGCCATATGAGCAAGCTAATAGTGTATAAGTAACTTGCAGTTTGCACGTATGTATGCACTGAAGCAGTGGGCTCTGCAGGCTGTACTATCAGTTTATAACATTTGGGCTGATTTTGTTCAAAGCTGACTGGTGTTTATTTGACAGCTAAAACAAAAATAAAAGATTTAAGTTTTCTCTACAAGTTTAGCTTCCTATTTTTCCACGGTGTTCAGATAACAGGCTATTGTTAACACATATTGAAAGCATCCTAATACATATATTTTTTTCCAGTGCTGTTATGGTACTGAAACAAATTGGAAAGTATGCAGAGTATATAATACTGTATACTCTGTGTGGCATGTGAACACTTCAATTTCACTTTAAGATTGTGGACAGTGTTTCCAGGCTGATCAAATGGCACCAAAGCAGGAAAAGAGATCAGAATCAGTTGGATACTATTAACTTCTTGCAGCTCATGTTTACTTGTAGAACATTGTGAATACCAATACAAAATATAGTAAAGTGGCAGTAATTGTGATGAATACAATGTAGACTGTTTTATATAAATTGTAGTGATGACAAAACAGAACAAATAGGTTCTGAATGTGCTGGACTTCTAGGATTGCTTTTTGGTAGAGTAAAAAAAAAAAAGTTTCACTCAATAGTCATTTCCTAAGTGAAATTCAGGCTTTTCTATAGGAACAGGTAGATTTGTGTGTGTCTTGTTATTAATGTTAAGGATTTTGTGACTTGCCTTATTCATACAGTACTGAAGTCTGTGATATTTGTGCTTTTTCATTATCTTGATTTTTATAATGTTGGTTTGAGCTTTCTTAACCTTAAGAAACACCAAATTCTACAATAGTCTGTTTAAAAAATGTTTTGTCAAATGTTCTCATGTATTCCTCTCTATTATTGTTTTTACCATTTGCATTGTGGTAATATGCAGATTATCTAGAGGTGAATCTGTGCAGAGGCTCATTTCATGTTTGATATACTTGGATATTTTAACTAGTGTTTGATTCTGTCACTATAAGCATCTTGAGTGCAAAGAGGTTTTGTCTGAAATCTCTTGGGGCTTACCATCACCTATCAGCTCTCTACCTGATCTACTTTTCTTTGAGTAAAAACATGAATGCTTCTTTGTAGGTATCGTACTTAGAGCTGTTGTGTTCTTTTTGGTACCTTTTTTTTTTAACTTTTATAACAGATTTTCAGATACAGGTGTAAGCACAGCTATGGGAAATCAGCCCAAAATCTATTCTGCTACACTGGCAACTCTGAGATGCCAGGAGAGAGGCACAAGAGTATAAAAATAGGGCATTTAGTGATGCTTTCCCAGAATACTCTCCCAGAGATTTGTCTCTGGGGGTTTCTTGAGGTGCTGTTTCAATATTTATTTCTTCAGAACGGATTTTTCTCCTCTTCTTGCCCATTCCCTTTTCTGAACATAAATAAACTTCTCAGCATCCTAAGAGAGCCTGTGGCAAGATGTTGCACAGTCTGCCTTGCTTTGAGCCTTGCCGTGTGCTGACGGCGTTCAGTACGCCCGAGTTTCCCCTTACTGGAAGAGACAGTGAACCATCATCCCCACTCCCTTGTCTGTATGCTTTCTGTGATGTTCAACGTATGCTTCATGCATTTAACTCTGTTTGACTTATCTGTAAAGTTTAAGATAATCTTTTGCGTTTACTAAAGATGAGAACAGTGCTTGGAGGCTGTCACGCTTGTGGTAGAAGTGGTATGTCAGTCTTTTTAAGATGCTGTGCGTTTTTATTTCCTTCAGAACTCAGCACTTACTCAGCCTCCTCTGTAAACCTGTAGATTAGTGGAACACCTTGTTCTATTATTTATTAATTTGATATGTCATCTTCAACTAATGACTCGTTTGTTGTTTCTTTTATATTTTATAAGAAGGCAGGCTGAGGGAGGTGGGGATTAAAAGGTTATTTTAGCTTCTTAGAAATGCCAGTCTCTTATGGATATTTTCAAATTTCTTACTTTTCAATGGATTTTCTGATTTGATATTGTTTCAGGACTTTAACCTTCCTCATTACAATTTCTCTCATGCATGTGCTCTCTTTTATGCTGAAATGCATACGTTTGTATATGTGCATGACCTATCCGTCCATTAATGGAATATTCATCAATAGTCTTTCCTGGTTTATGCTCTAAACCCACCATTTCTGACAACCAGTTTTACTAGACTTTGAGGAGTTGCATCTCTAAATCCTTCTCTGTTTGTGGCATTTACCCTGTTTTAATGTTGGTGATTAGAAGCACATAAAGATTTTTGCTTCAGTGGATTTTTGTCTCTGTGATCTCTGTCAATGTTGTGCATTCAATATATTCTTTCTAATCAAGACTTTGCTAATGCTGGTGTTTTGCTCATTAAAAAAAAAACAAAAAAAACCAAAAAAAAACAAACAGGCTGATGTTCTGACTGTCAGAACATCTTTCCTGTTTTTTGTTTGTTAGCTCGTTTTCCATATATAGCATTGGTTCTTTTTGTAATGTCCTTTACTACTGGAGACTACCACTGATATTTTCAGTGTACACGTTTTTCTGACTCGTGTCCCTCTGCATGTCTCGATTTTTGTCCTTGCCAGTGTTTTTATTGCCTGTACTTCCCTGTGCTGTTAATACCAGCACGGTATTAATTCTTCCTTAGGTCTTGCTGGAAGTCAGTTTGGGTATAGGGAATTACTAAATTCTGAAGTTGGCATGTTCTCCAAGGTTCCTTACATACAGACTTTGAATATTTCTTTGCTTTCTCTTCTGAGTTAATAAATCTATTCTTAAGATAATGTGTGTACTTTGGTAGTGATGCCAACAAGTTAATTGCATCAGCTGATTACAGATAAATTCTTTACTTTTCATTAGCAAACTGAGTAGCTGCCATTTATGTTGTTTTTTGTTAATTACTGCAAGGGTGTTTTAACACCAACTAACAAGCTTAGTAGATTGTCCTAGCCAACAACTTTTTTTCTTACAGTCCAAGTTTTTTGTAGTTTATTTGATAAGATTCAGAAGACATTTTTTCTTGTTGGCTAAGCTTCTTGCTTCACCTTCATGTTTAATATCCCCAATACAAAGCTTCTCTGTGATTATCTTGTTTGCCCCTCTACTCAGCGTGGTCCTGGGCTCACGTGAGGAGGAGGGATGCTCTGCTTGTGGTTAGGGCCCCGTAAAGCGCTATGAAGGAGACTGTCCTCCTCTGCAGTGAAATGGCTTGAGGGATCTGCTTTTTAAGGTCATTCCTTCAAGACCTGTTATTGAAGATTTAAATCTCTAAGAATTGGTTTGAAATGGAAATCTTACAAAGGTTCTTTCTACAGCTGTGACACACAATTTCATCAGATAACTTGTTGTTATTCCTTGCTAACCATTTGCAAGGGTTTATTTTAAAGCTAAATTAGGTTTATTGACTTGTCAGGATAACACAGCCTTGGAAAAAATAGAAGCAATGCTAATTAATTACCATAATTTGGATAACTGGACCACTTGGGCCTTTAATCAAATTCTGTTAAAGCAAAACAGTAAAAGGAAAATACAATGTTTTTTACTGAAATACTTAATTATCCAGGAAATAGCATTAACTGTAGGTACTACAAAATCTGTTACAGGTCGGTCTTCAC